>NC_143045.1:42917500-43137500 GCF_057628025.1 Oncorhynchus mykiss | reverse complement strand
ATTGGTGGCATATTATATATGATGGTAGGGAGATTTGAATTTACCAATGAGCTTCAACCAATGAGCTTCAACCAATGGGCTTCAACCAATGCATATCACCCCCCACAATAATATTTATTTTCTAGTAATTGTTTATTGTTTCACTAGCTGTAGAATGACAACATTTCCCTTGGCGATGAGTAAAGGTCTCCTCTCACCTTGCCCAGAGACCACATTAGAGCTCCGTAGATCCTCATCAGCTGTTGTGTTCCCACCATGTCAGCCTTGTTCAGGACGACACGCAGTTTGTCCTCGTTACCACGCAGCGCTCCGATGGCCTCGGAGAACTCATCACTGATCTCCAACTTGTGGGCGTCGAACAGGAGGATGATGCGGTCAACGCGCTCCGCAAACCAACGTAGCACCGCTGGGAAGTCATAGCCTGAAGAGAGGGTTAGGGGTCAGAGGTCAGGGGAGAGACGGGACACGAGGAGTCTGTCAGAGTATTAATAGTGAAACAGTGAAAAGGAGATGAGGGTGTTACATTTCTAGATTTGCAACACGCTGAGCACAAAACACATGATCACAAAACGCATGCTTGACAGGTCTCTCTTGGAAAAGAGATGTTATCTCAATGAGAAAAAACAGGATAAATAAAAGTCCATAAAGACATGTTGAAGCACTCCCATATAGTTGGTTTTAGAGCACACACACACACACACACACACACACACACACACACACACACACACACACACACACACACACACACACACACACACACACACACACACACACACACACACACACACACACACACACACACAGAGGAGAGGGGAATAGGGCTACACAGACCCTTCACATCTCTGTCCTCTCTCTTCTGTCTCTTCTCTCTGATGAGTCCTCTTCTCTCTGATCAGTCCTCTCTTTTCTGTCTCTGATGAGTCCTCTCTCTCTTCTCTCTCTGATGAGTCCTCTCTCTCTCTTTCTCTGATGAGTACTTCGTTCCTCACATTCCTCTAACTGATACAGTTTCCTCTCCAGTATCTGCCGTACATGCGTTACGATGTGACTCCAACAGGACCTTGAGCAGAAAGCTCTCCTAACTGATAGGTTGGAATGCGGTAAGGTCATAACACTGGAGGCATTGACCTGCCCTCATATTTTCCACAAGGCTTCGTCTCTTCTGTTGTTCCACCGTCATCATACTTAATGTTGTTATAGTTACTCATGCCCCATGAACGGTGACACGGTATTAGGATGGAAAGGGAGGGAATTTAAGGAGTGAGAGACAGATTCACGAGGCTTCACGCTCAAAACCTCTGTCCTGTATTTATCTAGTCTATCGGTAAATAGCCCACCCAATTTTACCTACCTCATCCCCATACTGTTTATATTTATTTACTTTTCTGCTCTTTTGCACACCAGTATATCTACCTGTAGCATGACCATCTGATCATTTATCACTCCAGTGTTAATCTGCTAAATTGTAATTCTTCGCCTACCTCCTCATGCCTTTTGCACACAATGTATATAGACTCTCCTTTTTTTCTACTGTGTTATTGACTTGTTTATTGTTTACTCCATGTGTAACTCTGTTGTTGTCTGTTCACACTGCTATGCTTTATCTTGGCCAGGTCGCAGTTGCAAATGAGAACTTGTTCTCAACTAGCCTACCTGGTTAAATAAAAAAAAATCTTTGTGTGTGTGTTCCTTCCAAGACGTGGTGGAGGAATCTGAAGAACTCGCCAGGGTCCCTCTGTATCCTCGTCCCCCTGTATCCTCGTCCCCCTGTATCCTCGTCCCCCTGTATCCTCGTCCCCCTGTATCCTCGTCACCCTGTATCCTCGTCACCCTGTATCCTCGTCCCCCTGTATCCTCGTCCCCCTGTATCCTCGTCCCCCTGTATCCTCGTCCCCCTGTATCCTCGTCCCCCTGTATCCTCGTCCCCCTGTATCCTCGTCCCCCTGTATCCTCGTCCCCCTGTATCCTCGTCACCCTGTATCCTCGTCCCCCTGTATCCTCGTCCCCCTGTATCCTCGTCCCCCTGTATCCTCGTCCCCTTGTATCCTCGTCCCCCTGTATCCTCGTTCCCCTGTATCCTCGTTCCCCTATATCCTCGTTCCCACTGTATCCTCGTCTCCTTGTATCCTCGTCACCCTGTATCCTTGTCTACTTGTATCCTCTGGGTGTCCAATCAAAAACGCATCTTTTGACAATTTGGGTTGTGTAGATACCCCTCTAAGAAAACCAATTCTCCAACCCTCATGTCTCAGTCAGTATCTGTTCAAAACTTATTGTAGTTTTTACCCTTGTAGGATGGCCAAATCAATGGAGGCCAAACTGGTTGAATCGCTTCATTTCAACCAAAAACATTAATGTGATAACGTTGAATCAAAGTGGACAACTGATTAGATTTGCAAAAAGTCATAATTGTAAAAGGCATTTAGTCTTTTATTTACCCAAATTCAACCTAAATCCATTGATATGGTGACATTTGTTGTTGATTTCACGTTAGTTGGTTAGTTGACAACTCAACCAAATGTAAATCAAAACCAGACGTTGAACTGATGTCTGTGCCCAGTGGGTTGCGTCAGCGAGGTTGGATGCTGTGAGAGAATGAAGGCTAACTGACAGACTCACTGTCCAACTCTCATCTTTCTTCTCATATCCAGAGGACAAAAAAAACAATATAGGAGGTGAGATCGATCAGACACGACGTAGTATTTTCATATTTTAGTATCTTTTAGTTTAAGTTCTTTAATATATTCAAATTCCTGTTATTTTTCAAAGAAGTCTCAGAAAAACAAGCAGATCTGTGAAACTTCAACGGAGCTTTTAACATTTAATTGGGCTTGTGTTCATGTAGTTTTTCACAACCCGCGGAAACAGCTTTGCAGAAGACCACCCCAACATGTAAAATCCTCAAAAGTTGCGGCAAGAAGTGGCACAGCTATGTCAACAGAGATCGCTGCTTATTGTTGAATGTAATGAGGTTACGAAATCCGACTTCCCAGATAGAATGTTAATGATATGGTAGAGAAAGAACGATTCAGAACATAAATAATCATATTTGTCTTGGTAAAATCTCTTCTATAACATAAGGCAGTTCAATTTCATCACCAAAGCATGTTTTCACCCACACACTACCCTATATCCTTGTCACCTTATATCCTTGTCACCTATGTCCTTGTCTCCTATGTCCTTGTCTCCTTTTCACCCTATATCCTTGTCAACCTATATCCTTGTCACCCTATATCCTTGTCACCCTATATCCTTGTCTCCTTGCTTCAGTGCATGGAGGTCGGTCACATCGGTTAGCCAGGTCAGGAGGGAGGAAGTAGTTGTTTTAGCTGACCATGACAGATGAGGGACCAGACCAGATGTGTCTGTGACCCCCTACCTCCACCTCACATTGTCCTGTCTGGTCCCCCCAACCTCCTCCTCTCCTTGTCCTGTCCACTCCCCCCTACCTCCTCCTCTCCTTGTCCTGTCCACTCCCCCCTACCTCCTCCTCTCCTTGTCCTGTCCACTCCCCCCTACCTCCTCCTTTCCTTGTCCTGTCCACTACCTCCTCCTCTCCTTGTCCTGTCCACTCCCCCCTACCTCCTCCTCTCCTTGTCCTGTCCACTCCCCCCAACCTCCACCTCTTCTTACCTCGGCTCACCCTCTGCTTCGCTCCTGACAGGATCCCCGGTGTGTCGATGATGCTGATGCTCTCCAAGACCTGATTGGGCAGCTGGGCACACTGGAACCTATCACGCAACAGCAGAGAAGGGGGAGGGACATGACACAACAGTCATACAGTGCCTTGCAAAAGTCAACTCATCCCCCTCAGCGATTTTCCTATTTCGTTGCTTTACAACCTGTCATTTAAATGGATGTTTATTTTGGATTGCATGTAATGGACAAACACAATAGTCCAAATTGTTGAAGTGAAATGAAAAAAAGTACTTGTTTAAAAAAAATAAATTAAATGTAAAACTGAAAAGTGGTGCGGTCATTTGTTTTAACCCCCTCTGCTATGAAGCCCCTAAATAAGATCTGGTGCAACCAATTACCTTCAGAAGTCACATAATTAGTTACATTTATTTTATTTTACCTTTATTTAACTAGGCAAGTCAGTTAAGAACAAATTCTTATTTTCAATGACGGCCTAGGAACAGTGGGTTAACTACCTTGTTCAGGGGCAGAACGACAGATTTGTACCTTGTCAGCTCGGGGGTTTGAACTTGCAACCTTCCGGTTACAAGTCGAACCACTAGGCTACCCTGCCGCCCCAAATAAAGTCCACCTGTGTGCATCTAAGTGTCACATGATCTGTCACATGATCTCTGTATATATACACCTGTTCTGAAAGGCCCCAGAGTCTGCAACACCACTAAGCAATGGGAACCACCAAGCAAGCGGCACCATGAAGACCAAGGAGCTCTCCAAACAGGTCAGGGACGAAGTTGTGGAGAAGTACAGATCAGGGTTGGGTTATGGCACCACAACAAACCTGCCAAGAGAGGGCTGCCCACCAAAACTCATGGACCAGGCAAGGAGGGCATTAATCAAAGAGGCAACTTAGAGACCAAAGATAACCCTGAAGGAGCTGCAAAGCTCCACAGCGGAGATTGGAGTATCTGTCCATAGGACCACTTTAAGCCGTACACTCCACAGAGTTTTATGGCCAGAAAAAAGCCATTGCTTAAAGAAAAAATAAGCAAACACATGTTGGAGACTCCCCAAACATATGGAAGAAGTTACTCTGGTCATATGAGACTAAAATGTAGCTTTTTGTCCATCAAGAAAAACAAACCCAACACCCCTCCTCACCCCGAGAATCCCATCCCCACAGTGAATTATGGTGGTGGAAGCATCATGCCCTGGGGATGTTTTTCATCTGCAGGGACTGATCAAAATTGAAGAAATTATGGATGGTGCTAAATACAGGGAAATTCTTGAGGGAAACCTGTTTCACTCATCCAGAGATTTGAGACTGGGACAGAGGTTCACCTTCCAGCAGGACAATGGCCCTAAGCATACTGCTAAAGCAACCCTAGAGTGGTTTAAGGGGAAACATTGAAATGTCTTGGTATGGCCTAGTCAAAGCCCAGACCTCCAATCCAATTGAGAATCTGTGGTATGACTTAAAGATTGATGTACACCAGCAGAACCCATCCAACTTGAAGGAGCTGGAACAGTTTTGCTTGAAGAATGGGCAAAAATCCCAGTGGCTAGATGTGCCAAGCTTATGGAGACATACCCCAAGAGACTTAAAGCTGTAATTGCTGCAAAAGCTGGCTCTACAAAGTGTTGAGGGAGGTGAATAGTTATGCACACTCAAGTTCTGTTTTTTTTGTCTTATTTCTTGTTTGTTACACAATAAAACATTTTGCATCTTCAAAGTGGTAGGCATGTTGTGTAAATCAAATTATAGATTTTGTGGGGTTTATATTTTAATTCCAGGTTGTAAGGCAACAATTAATACTTTGGGTGAATACTTTGGGTGAATACTTTGACCAGCCACTGCAAAACAATAACATAACAGCATAAAACAATAACATAACACCATAAAACAATAACATAACACAATAGCATAACACCATAAAACAACACCATAACACAATAACATAACACCATAACACAATAACATAACACCATAAAACAATAACATAACACCATAACACAATAACATAACACCATAACACAATAACATAAAACAATAACATAACACAATAACATAACACCATAAAACAATAACATAACACCATAAAACAATAACATAACACCATAACACAATAACATAACACAATAGCATAACACCATAAAACAATAACATAACACCATAACACAATAACATAAAACAATAACATAACACCATAACACAATAACATAAAACAATAACATAACACCATAACACAATAACATAACATGGAACAGTTAGAGGAGCATCTAGCATCTATAATTTACCTACAGGTTCTCCTCAGGTTCTCCTCAGGTCAGGGCAGCTTTCCAAACATTCCACTAAATGCCCCCCCCCCCTCCTCCCCGTCCACCGCTCCATCAGTTAACAGCAATGGAATGAATGTGGATAATGGAGGATGCTGAGCGATTAACCTCCTCCCCACCCCCCAAAAAATGTCTGAGCTTAATGCACAGCTTCTCTAAAGATACATCAGATCAAGGCTGAACTGTGTGATGTAGTAGGGAGTTGTAGTTTCCAACAGGTCAATAATCTACATAGTTTAGCGCAGAAAACGTGGTAATTAACTACAATGACCATAATCCATTGTGCGCCTATATGTCCGGTCTGTGTGGGGGCGCGGAGACGAGAGAGAAAAATGAAGAAGGTGCGATGGAGAGGGATACAGAGCAGTTATCTTCACTAGGTATCTCTACCTGAAAATACGTGATCTAAGTGATTGATAGTTGGTATTCAGCAGTTATAAAGCCTTATTTACTTTGAACAAATAGTAAAATAGTGATGTTGTCAGACAGAAGACAGCAGCTCTATAGAGATGAGATGATGACTTGGAATTAAATAATAAAGTCATAAAATAAAACTATATATACACATACACATATAAACTAAACTAATGTAATATATATTATATATAAAACTAAAACGAATGTAATATATTATATATACATATATATAACTTTTATAATATATATTTTTATTTCACCTTTATTTAACCAGGTAGGCTAGTTGAGAACAAGTTCTCATTTGCAACTGCGACCTGGCCAAGATAAAGCATAGCAGTGTGAACAGACAACACAGAGTTACACATGGAGTAAACAATAAACAAGTCAATAACACAGTAGAAAAAAAGGAGAGTCTATATACATTGTGTGCAAAAGGCATGAGGAGGTAGGCGAATAATTACAATTATGCCGATTAACACTGGAATGATAAATGATCAGATGGTCATGTACAGGTAGAGATATTGGTCTGCAAAAGAGCAGAAAAGTAAATAAATATAAACAGTATGGGGATGAGGTAGGTAAAATTGGGTGGGCTATTTACCGATAGACTATGTACAGCTGCAGCGATCGGTTAGCTGCTCAGATAGCAGATGTTTAAAGTTGGTGAGGGACGTACAAGTCTCCAACTAATGTAATATATTATATATAAAACTAATGTAATATACCCACACAAGTGGGTTGTAGAGTAGTGCAGCTCATCCAGGATGGCACATCAATGCGAGCTGTGGCAAGAAGGTTTGCTGTGTCTGTCAGTGTAGTGTCCAGAGCATGGAGGCGCTACCAGGAGACAGGCCAGTACATCAGGAGACGTGGAGGAGGCCGTAGGAGGGCAACAACCCAGCAGCAGGACCGCTCCCTCCGCCTTTGTGCAAGGAGGAGCACTGCCAGAGCCCTGCAAAATGACCTCCAGCAGGCCACAAATGTGCATGTGTCTGCTCAAACGGTCAGAAACAGACTCCATGAGGGTGGTATGAGGGCCCGACGTCCACAGGTGGGGGTTGTGCTTACAACCCAACACCGTGCAGGACGTTTGGCATTTGCCAGAGAACACCAAGATTGGCAAATTCGCCACTGGCGCCCTGTGCTCTTCACAGATGAAAGCAGGTTACACTGAGCACGTGACAGTCTGGAGAGGCCGTGGAGAACGTTCTGCTGCCTGCAACATCCTCCAGCCTGACCGGTTTGGCGGTGGGTCAGTCATGGTGTGGCGTGGCATTTCTTTGGGGGGCCGCACAGCCCTCCATGTGCTCACCAGAGGTAGCCTGACTGCCATTAGGTACCGAGATGAGATCCTCAGACCCCTTGTGAGACCATATGCTGGTGCGGTTGGCCCTGGGTTTTCATTCATTCAGATCTAGGATGTGTTAGTTTAGTGTTCCCTTTATTTTTTTGAGCAGTGTATATATATATATATATATATATATATATATATACACAAAATATATATATATATACACAAAACTTGTGTAATATACACAACAACTGAAATGTGTTATTAAAGTAGAGTGAATAAATGATGGTTGATAAATGATAAACAGTAATGGACAGTTATAGCCATCATGGGACTTATTGTGTTATTATGTGTTACAGCATTTAACCCACAATGCAATTCATGTTTTTTTAATGATTTATTTATTATTACTCAATAAAAATGGACTAATCGCTCAGCAGACTCCTCACCTGTGTTACCGGCTCCAGGAGGGCCTGGGGAGCTTTATTATGTGTCTAAAAACATAATCAAAACCGAAATCTTTAACCATGATACTAATAATTTAAAAAGAAAGCACTAATCTCTCTGCACAGTCAAGGTAACAGCTAAAGGCGATCTAGGAACCAGATCCTGAGTTGAGAGTGGGACTCATTGTGCTACTGTGTCGGACTACTCCCTTCCCAGAACCCATTGTGTTGAAGCAGGACTCTCAATGCTCTGGGCTTCCTGAAGGAAAACGGTCTCCAGTGTCATAGCCTCAACAATATGACCTGCTAATGATCGTTAACAACAACACCGCTACTTCCTGATTCAGATGGCTTTAACCAGGGCTTCACCAGACAGGAAGGACCGACGCAAACACACCCCGCCAAGGGGGGGGGGGGGGGGGGAGCGAGAGAGAGCGAGTGAGAGAGAGAGAGAGCGAGAGAGTGAGAGAGAGAGCGAGAGAGTGAGAGAGAGAGAGCGCGAGAGAGAGAGAGAGAGCGCGAGAGAGAGAGAGTGAGCGCGAGAGAGAGAGAGTGAGCGCGAGAGAGAGAGTGAGCGCGAGAGAGAGAGAGTGAGCGAGAGAGAGAGAGTGAGCGAGAGAGAGCGCGAGAGAGAGAGACCATTCCTTGGATCTTTGTAATTTGTGCGTCAGAACGTTGTGGTAGCTAGATCTAGCCTGATGGTTGTGCTTAGGATTTTTGGAGTGTAGGCTGGTCCCAGATCTGTGCCTAAAGGTTACATCTACTGTATCTTTTCTACTCATAATTGTAGTGTTCGACTCCTACAGTTGATGTGGCTTCAGTATTACAGCAAACCATGTTCCATAAACAGTAAGGCCAGCTCGCCTCAATAGAAGGAAATCCCGTGAACAAGGGTATCCCAGACAACAGGATAAACACACCAGAGCAGTGGAAAATACCTCAGGGTGATTCAGCCCAGCCAGTCTGCTCTGCTTTACCCTGGTCCTGCCATGTCTGTGACATCATCTGTTAGTTAGTCCTGCATGGCTGTGGCTCTTTGGGGCCCTATAACCATGCCTTTGAACTGGAGCACATAGCAGCTCATATCTGAGTACACTACCTCTCCCCCCACCCTCTCCCTCTCTACAGAGATATCACTCCCTTTCTCCATTTTTCCACAAATAAGGCAAGTCCCTCCCAGCTCTGAAATTTGGCACGGACACTTGAAATTCCACAGAGCAAAAAAAAAAAAAAAAAAAAACGAACACACTTCTTTCTCTCCCCTCCTCCAACCCCCTCCCTTCAGACAGGCCATTCTAGAACATTCTGAAACACGACGTCGTGCATTCTGGATTCCGCCTCTGTACTCACCTGTTGAGGAAGGTGTTTCCGAAGGGGTTGAGCTTGCGAAAAGGTTTGTTGGGGTCGACGATGAGAGCGTTGCCCGGGATCACCCCCTCTACCTCACCGTGCATGATGGCTGTGAAACAGTCGGTGGTAGGCTCTGGCCCTATCCTGCTTCCTGGGATATCCTGCTCCAACAGATACCTGTTACACACAACAACGGGTCACCAGGTCAGATACCTGATATACACACACAACAACAGGTCACCAGGTCAGATACCTGTTACACACAACAACAGGTCACCAGGTCAGATACCTGTTACACACAACAACAGGTCACCAGGTCAGATACCTGTTACACACAACAACAGGTCACCAGGTCAGATACCTGTTACACACAACAAAGGGTCACCAGGTCAGAATGAATATGAGCAGTATATCAGGACGACATACGATATGATGTGCAGTACTACATCTGCAGTACTACATCTGCAGTACTACGTCAGTAGGGCCCAGGTAGCTAGAGTCAGTCATAGGAGACGGAGGCCCTTCCTATAATTTATAAAAGCTGGTTTGGAGTAGTTCAGGAGCAACTCCTGTCCCTACCTACAGTATAATCTGGAAAAAGTCTTACTTGCTAATGGTAGTCTTGCCAGTGGACTACTGCCCCACCACCAGCACCATGGACTACAGGTTAATGTGTCTGTACTGGGCCTTCACAAAGTATTCATACCCCTTTCACTTATTCCACATTTTGTTGTGTTACAGCCCTGAATTCAAAACGGATCAAATTGATTTTCTTTCTCACCCATCTACACACAATACCCCATAATGAATGATAAAGTGAAAAACATGTTTTTATACCTTTTTGCAAATGTATTGAAGATACAGCAATATTTTATTTACATAATTAAATACATGTTAGAATCTCCTTTGGCAGCGACTGCAGCTAAGAGTCTTTCTGGGTAAGTCTCTAAGAGCTAAGAGTCTTTCTGGGTAAGTCTCTAAGAGCTGAGAGTCTTTCTGGGTAAGTCTCTAAGAGCTGAGAGTCTTTCTGGGTGAGTCTCTAAGAGCTGTGAGTCTTTCTGGGTAAGTCTCTAAGAGCGATTACAGCTGTGAGTCTTTCTGGGTAAGTCTCTAAGAGCTGTGCGTCTTTCTGGGTAAGTCTAAGAGCTGTGAGTCTTTCTGGGTAAGTCTCTAAGAGCGATTACAGCTGTGAGTCTTTCTGGGTAAGTCTCTAAGAGCGATTACAGCTGTGAGTCTTTCTGGGTAAGTCTCTAAGAGTGATTCCAGCTGTGAGTCTTTCTGGGTAAGTCTCTAAGAGTGATTCCAGCTGTGAGTCTTTCTGGGTAAGTCTCTAAGAGCGATTACAGCTGTGAGTCTTTCTGGGTAAGTCTCTAAGAGTGATTACAGCTGAGAGTCTTTCTGGGTAAGTCTCTAAGAGCGATTACAGCTGTGAGTCTTTCTGGGTAAGTCTCTAAGAGTGATTCCAGCTGAGAGACTTTCTGGGTAAGTCTCTAAGAGCGATTACAGCTGTGAGTCTTTCTGGGTAAGTCTCTAAGAGTGATTACAGCTGAGAGTCTTTCTGGGTAAGTCTCTAAGAGCGATTACAGCTGTGAGTCTTTCTGGGTAAGTCTCTAAGAGTGATTACAGCTGAGAGTCTTTCTGGGTAAGTCTCTAAGAGTGATTACAGCTGAGAGTCTTTCTGGGTAAGTCTCTAAGAGTGATTACAGCTGAGAGTCTTTCTGGGTAAGTCTCTAAGAGTGATTACAGCTGAGAGTCTTTCTGGGTAAGTCTAAGAGCGATTACAGCTGTGAGTCTTTCTGGGTAAGTCTCTAAGAGTGATTACAGCTGAGAGTCTTTCTGGGTGAGTCTCTAAGAGCGATTACAGCTGAGAGTCTTTCTGGGTGAGTCTCTAAGAGCTGTGAGTCTTTCTGGGTAAGTCTCTAAGAGTGATTACAGCTGTGTGTCTTTCTGGGTGAGTCTCTAAGAGCTTTGCACACCTGGACTGTACAATATTTGCAAATTTTTCTTAAAAATAATTCTTTCAGCTCTGTCAAGTTGGTTGTTGATCATTGCTAGACAGCCATTTTCATGCTGATTGAAGTCAAAACTGTAACTAGGCCCGTCAGAACATTCACTGCCGTCTTGGTAATCAACTCCAGTGTAATTTGGCCTTGTGTTTTAGGTTATTGTCCTGCTGAAAGGTGAATTCATCTCCCAGTGTCTGTTGGAAAGCAGACTGAACCAGGTTTTGCTCTAGGACTTTGCCTGTGCTTAGCGCTATTCATTTTCTTTTTATCCTAGTCCTTGCCACTGACAAGCATACCCATAACATGATGCAGCCGCCACCATGCTTGAAAATATAAAGACTGGTACTCAGTGATGTGTTGTGTTGGATTTGCCCCAAACATAACACTTTGTATTCAGGACATAAATTGCCACATTTTTTGCAGTTTTAGGTTAGTGCCTTGTTGCCAACAGGATGATTGTTTTGGAATATTTGTATTCTGTACAGGCTTCCTTCTTTTCACTCTGTCATTTAGGTTAGTATTGTGGAGTAACTACAATGTTGTTGATCCATCCTCAGTTCTCCTATTACAGCCATTTAACTATGTAACTGGTTTAAAATCACCATTGGCCTCATGGTGAAATCCCTGAGCGATTTCCATCCTCTCAGGCAACTGAGTTAGGAAGGACGCGTGGCTTCTGCTTTTCATTTTTTTATTATTAATAAACAAAACAATTCTACAAAACATAATTTCACTTCAACATTATAGGGTATTGTGTGTAGGCCAATAGCAAAATAAATCTCAATGTAATCAGGCTGTAACACAACAAAATGTGGATAAAGTCAATGGGTGTGAATACTCTCTGAAGGCACTGTATATAAACATTAGTGTATGATATCTTACCGCGTATAATATCTTACCGCGTATAATATCTTACCGCGTATAATATCTTACCGTGTATATCTTACCGTGTATATCTTACTGTGTATATCTTACTGTGTATATCTTACTGTGTATATCTTACTGTGTATATCTTACTGTGTATACCTTACTGTGTATATCTTACTGTGTATATCTTACTGTGTATATCTTACTGTGTATATCTTACTGTGTATATCTTACTGTATGTAAACGTTACTGTGTATAATATCTTACTGCGTATACCTTACTGTGTATATCTTACTGTGTATATCTTACTGTGTATATCTTACTGTGTATATCTTACTGTGTATATCTTACTGTGTATATCTTACTGTGTATATCTTACTGTGTATAATATCTTACCGCGTATAATATCTTACCGCGTATAATATCTTACCGTGTATAATATCTTACTGTGTATAATATCTTACCGCGTATAATATCTTACCGCGTATAATATCTTACTGTGTATATCTTACCGTGTATATCTTACTGTGTATATCTTACTGTGTATATCTTACTGTGTATATCTTACTGTGTATATCTTACTGTGTATACCTTACTGTGTATATCTTACTGTGTATATCTTACTGTGTATATCTTACTGTGTATATCTTACTGTGTATATCTTACTGTATGTAAACGTTACTGTGTATAATATCTTACTGTGTATATCTTACTGTGTATATCTTACTGTGTATATCTTACTGTGTATATCTTACTGTGTATATCTTACTGTGTATAATATCTTACCGCGTATAATATCTTACCGCGTATAATATCTTACCGTGTATAATATCTTACTGTGTATAATATCTTACCGCGTATAATATCTTACCGCGTATAATATCTTACTGTGTATAATATCTTACCGCGTATAATATCTTACCGCGTATAATATCTTACTGTGTATAATATCTTACCGCGTATAATATCTTACTGTGTATAATATCTTACTGTGTATAATATCTTACTGTGTATATCTTACTGTGTATATCTTACTGTGTATATCTTACTGTGTATATCTTACTGTGTATATCTTACTGTGTATAATATCTTACTGAATATAAGCCTTACTGTGTATAATATCTTCCTGTTATAATATCTTACTGTGTATATCTTACTGTGTATAATATCTTACTGAATATAAGCCTTACTGTGTATAATATCTTACTGTATGTAAACGTTACTGTGTATAATATCTTACTGTTTATAATATCTTACTAAATATAAGCCTTACTGTGTATAATATCTTACTGTATGTAAACGTTACTGTGTATAATATCTTACTGTGTATAATATCTTACTGTATATAATATCTTCCCGTGTATAATATCTTACTGTGTATAATATCTTCCTGTTATAATATCTTACTGTGTATAATATCTTCCTGTTATAATATCTTACTGTGTATAATATCTTACTGTGTATAATATCTTACTGAATATAAGCCTTACTGTGTATAATATCTTACTGTGTATAATATCTTACTGTGTATAATATCTTACTTGATGAACGTTGTCTTGCCAGTGGAGTACTGCCCCACCACCAGCACCATGGGTTTGTTGTCAAAGTCTGCGTCCTCCAGAGAGGGGGAGTGGAAGTCATGGAAACCGTAGTACTGCTCCAGGGGGAGGAGCTTCTGACGGTACAGAGACTTCAGCCCCTCTGTGACTGTCCTGATCACCTCAGGAGTCTTCTTCACATCCTTACGGCCCCAACGAGACATCCTGATTGGCTGACTGGCTGAATGATTGGCTGATTGGTTGATTGTTGTCCTTCAAGAGGAAATTATCTACCTTTGAGGAATGTGAGGGAGCTTGGGAGTTCCGTAAACTACCTGTGAGTGTGTGTGTGTGGGAGCCTGGGAGCGTTTTCAGGTGTTTCCTGTGTTTTAATGGGAACTCTTCTCCTCTGAGACCTCTTCTTCAGCCGGGCCTCTTCGAGGATGGTACTGGATGTTACTGTACGGTCTGTTTTATGTCGTTAAAGCTCTGGTCTGAGGTCTTCCCTCTCCTACGCAGTCACCACTCTGACTCCTTCAAAAGACTTCTGTGGAAAAAAAGAAAACCAGCAATGAAACGTAAATTCTAAACATGTCTCTAGAAAGACACGAACACACTGCTGCAGAAGAAAACCGTCAATGAATTGTCAACATGTTCTAGTGCCATTTTGTAGTGACAGGAGACTCAGAACACTCTACATACACAGAACACACAGCTAGATGTATAGGGACCTAGCATAGAACAGCTGTGATACTCAACAATAGGTCAGTGGGATTTCAGGTCTATGCATACAATTCTGTCTGCAACATTATGCATATTACACCCTACTGAACACTGCCTGCCTGCGTGCCTGTCTGCCTGCCTGTCTGCCTGCGTGCCTGCCTGTCTGTTTCTCCCAAGTGGGTGTGACACCTAGTCCCGTTGCCTGCTGCTTGGATTCCACCTGGCGATCTGTTCACCATCTGCCCTGGTCTGTCTCCCGTACAGGTACCCCCACCACACTCCCCCTGTCTGGTACAGGTACCCCCACCACACTCCCCCTGTCTGGTACAGGTACCCCCACCACACTCCCCCTGTCTGGTACAGGTACCCCCACCACACTCCCCTCTCTCCCTGGCCTGTCTCCCCCTGTCTGGTACAGATACCCCCACCACACTCCCCCCTCTCTGTTCCCAGTCTGCCCTGGCCTGTCTCCCCCTGTCTGGTACAGGTACCCCCACCACATTCTCCCCTCTCTCCCGAGCTTTCGCCTGCCTCCAGCACTTTTTGGGGCAAGTGACGCTGAACTTACAATGGCTAGCCCCAAGTCCTTATATATTTTCTCTTGTGCATTTTGCTATTGTGCTATTTGCCTCATGACTCCTGCATGCTTTGTTGACTATGCACTTTCTTGTTTACCCAATCGTGGGATTAACTATGTTTGTTTCCACACTCGGGACTCTCTATTGGTTACACGTACTCTTTGCCCTCCCATCCTATTCTAACCACCTCTCGCCGGCTTTGTATTCATGTCACCTGATGAAATTGCTGTGCAATATGATCTTGTTGCCGTCTGATGCACATTCAAATGTTATAAATCAGCACTGCAGAGCTCTCCCTGTCCTCTGCCGTGCCCTGATTGTTTTACTACTGATGATATCTGGAAATGTGCATGTACACCCTGGCCCATCTACTGTTGCTAGACTAGACCCAACTCTGACTTGTGCTCTGATATCTGCTTCACTGATTTCTGCTCTCGTAAAAGCCTGGGTTTTCTGCACGTTAACACTAGAAGCTTATTACCTAAAATGGATCAATTGAAAGTGTGGGTTCACAGCTCCAATCCAAATGGGTTGGTCATTACTGAGACGTGGTTAAGGAAGAGTGTTTTGACTACTGATGTTAACCTTTCTGGTTACAACCTTTTTGGAGAAGACAGATCTTCCAAAGGTTGGTGGAGTGGCAATCTTTACCAAGGATCACCTTCGGTGCTCGGTTGTCTCCACCAAGTCTGTCCCCAAACAATTTGATTTGCTGGTTTTAAGCATTAAACTTTCAAATAACTCTTTGTTGACTGTTGCTGGGTGTTATCGTCCACCATCAGCACCGGCCTGTACCCTACCTGCCCTGAGCTCTCTCCTGGCCCCTTACACGAAGTCTGAATTTGTCCTGCTAGGTGACCTAAACTGGGACATGCTTAAACCACCTGACCAAGTCCTAAAGCAATGGGACTCCCTAAATCTCTCTCAGATTATCACCAATCCCACAAGGTATGACTCCAAATACCCAAACATCCTCGATGTTATCCTCACAAATATAAATCTGGTGTTTTCTGTAATGACCTTAGTGATCACAGTTTTACAGCTGTGTTTGTAATGGCTGCTCAGTGAAATGACCTGTCCTGATTTGTCATAGACACTTGCTAAAATAAAATAAATTAGCATGACCTGGCTTCTGTAAATTGGTATAGAATCAGCGTGATCCCCTCCGTCGAAGACACTTGGACCTTATTTTTTGATATTTTTACTAACAAACACGCCCCCATAAAGAAAATGAGAATTAAAAACAGGTTCAGCCCCTGGTTCGACCGGGATCTTGCAGAGTTACTCCACCTCAAGAATTGCATTTGGCGAAAGGCTCTGCACATGCATACTCAGGGTGACTGGCTCTCGTTCAGGCAAATTAGAAATAAGTGCACTCAGGCTATCCGGAAGGCCAAAGTTAGTTACTTTAAGGAGCAGTTCTCTCTCTGTGGGTCTAACCCCAAGAAGTTCTGGAAAAAGGTTAACGACCTGGAGTCTCTCCTTTCTGAGGAGGTTCCCATTGCTTGGAAGGCAGCCACGGTTCATCCTGTATTTAAAGGGGAAGATCAAGCTGATCCTAACTGTTATAGGCCTATTTCTATGTTACCCTGTTTATCAAAAGTGTTGGAAAAACTTGTCCATAATCAACTGACTGGCTTTCTTGATGTCTATGGTATTCTCTCTGGTATGCATCTGGTTTCCGCTCAGGTTATGGATGTGTCACTGCAACCTTAAAGGTCCTCAGTGATGTCACCATTGCCCTTAATTCTGATCAATGTTGTGCTTCTATTGTTATTGACTTGGCCAAAGCTTTTGATACGGTAGACCATTCCATTCTGGTGGGCCGGCTAAGGAGTATTGGTGTCTCTGAGGGGTCTTTGGCCTGGTTTGCTAACTACCTCTCTCAAAGAGTGCAGTGTATAAAGTCAGAACATCTGCTGTCTCAGCCACTGCCTGTCACCAAGGGAGTACCCTAAGGCTCGATCCTAGGCCCCACGGTCTTCTTAATTTCCATCAACAACATAGCTCAGGCAGTAGGAAGCTCTCTCATCCATTTACATGCAGTTGATACAGTCTTATACTCAGCTGGCCCTTCCCTGGAATTTGTGTTAAATGCTCTACAACAAAGCTTTCTTAGTGTCCAACAAGCTTTCTCTGCCCTTAACCTTGTTCTGAACACATCCAAAACAAAGGTCATGTGGTTTGGTAAGAAGAATGCCCCTCTCCACAGGTCTGATTACTACCTCTGAGGGTTTAGAGCTTGAGGTAGTCACCTCATACAAGTACTTGGGAGTATGGCTAGACGGTACACTGTCCTTCTCTCAGCACATATCCAAGCTGCAGGCTAAAGTTAAATCTAGACTTGGTTAAATCTAGACTTTATAGTTTCCTCTATCGTAATCACTCCTGTTTCACCCCAGCTGCAAAACTACCCCTGATTCAGATGACCATCCTACCCATGCTAGATTATAGAGACATAATTTATAGATTGGCAGGTCAGGGTGCTCTCTCGCGGCTAGATGTTCTTTACCATTTGGCCATCAGATTTACCACCAATGCTCCTTATAGGACACATCACTGCACTCTATACTCCTCTGTAAACTGGTCATTTATGTTTACCCGTCGCAAGACCCACTGGTTGATGCTTATTTATAAAACCCTCTTAGGCCTCACTCCTCGCTATCTGAGATATCTACTGCAGCCCTCATCCTCCACATACAGCACCCGTTCTGCCAGTCCCATTCTGTCAAAGGTCCCCAAAGCACACACATCTCTGGGTCGCTCCTCTTTTCAGTTCGCTGCAGCTAGCGACTGGAACGAGCTGCAACAAACACTCAAACTGGACAGTTTTATCTCAATCTCTCCATTCAAAGACTCAATCATAGACACTCTTACTGGCAGTTGTGGCTGCTTTGCGTGATGTATTGTTGTCTCTACCTTCTTGCCCTTTGTGCTGTTGTCTGTGACCAATAATGTTTGTACCAAATTGTGCTTCTACCATGTTGTGCTGCTTCCATGTTGTTGTCATGCTGTGTTGCGACCATGCTGTTTTGCGACCATGCTGTGTTGCGACCATGCTGTGTTGCGACCATGCTGTTTTGCGACCATGCTGTTTTGCGACCATGCTGTGTTGCGACCATGCTGTGCTGCGACCATGCTGTGTTGCGACCATGCTGTTTTGCGACCATGCTGTGTTGCGACCATGCTGTGTTGCGACCATGCTGTGCTGTGACCATGCTGTGTTGCGACCATGCTGTGTTGCGACCATGCTGTGTTGCGACCATGCTGTGCTGTGACCATGCTGTGTTGCGACCATGCTGTGTTGCGACCATGCTGTGTTGCGACCATGCTGTGTTGCGACCATGCCTTATTGTCATGTGTTAATGCCATGCTATGTTGTCGTCTTAGGTCTCTCTTGTCGTGATGTGTGTTTTTTTGTATTTTTATCCCAGCCCCTGTAGGCCATCATGGTAAATAAGAATTTGTTCTTAACTGTTTTGCCTAGTTAAATAAAGGTTAAATAAAAAATTCAATTGTAAGAGCATGTCTGGAAAAACATGGTGTTCCCTTGCAGTGGAAACACTAACACACACACACACACACACACACACAGCCGTGTGTCCACTCACACCCAGCTCTACTACATTAGTAGCCTACCTCATTTCCTTACATTGAAATGAGTAAGACATCAGTTTTTCCGAGAGGATGTGTTTGTTCTCAAGGGAACGTTAAATGAGTGAATGATTATCAATTGTTCGCACAATGGAACGCTGTTGGAGAATGTTGGAGCGACCACACACACACACACACACACACACACACACACACACACACACACACAGATCCTCTCTACATGCACAGACACAGTCTGCCTTGTTAATCACCAGTCTGCTCTGAGCAAGTTATTACAGGAGTCACCTACCAAATGGTGCTGTAGGCTCCTAGAGAAGCACTACATCTGATAGGTATGAATGGTTCTGTAGGCTCATAGAGAAGCACTACATCTGATAGGTATGAATGGTGCTGTAGGCTCCTAGAGAAGCACTACCACTACATCTGATAGGTATGAATGGTTCTGTAGGCTCCTAGAGAAGCACTACATCTGATAGGTATGAATGGTTCTGTAGGCTCCTAGAGAAGGACTACATCTGATAGATATGAATGGTGCTGTAGGCTCCTAGAGAAGGACTACATCTGATAGATATGAATGGTGCTGTAGGCTCCTAGAGAAGCACCACATCTGATAGGTTTGAATGGTTCTGTAGGCTCCTAGAGAAGCACCACATCTGATAGGTATGAATGGTGCTGTAATGTAACTGTATGTGGTGAGATCCTGTCCATCTCTCTCTTTCATTCTCTCCCCCTCTGCTGGTAAGAGCTACAGTGAGAGAATAAAGATCCGATCCGTCACACATCGATAGATGTGAACTCATCTGTGGACGAGAGACAGAACTTCCTGGCCAAAATGTTTCCCTGCAATAGCGATGGTGTAAACTTAGCAGTAGAAAGCCTGAAAAGTATATTTAACATAGCACTTTTAAAATGTATTTAATTTTAAATAAGACAATTAGTAGCAATGAGAAATGGTTTGATGAAGAGCGATAAAATATAAGAAAAACATTGAGAAATATATCCAACCAAAAACACAGACCCAGAAAACCAGAACGCAGGCCTTTACTATGGAGAATCAGTGCAGAAACACACAAAAGTTTTCGGGTACAATTTTATACATGCCATACAGATAATTTTTTTCGTTCGACATGGTAAGGATCTTATTGAGTCTGAAATGGCTGTGGAAATACCTTTATGCACAGATATTGATATAAAAACCATCATATTGAAGTAAACTTGAAATCACGCGATAATATGCTGTGTGGTCCTCCCACTACCACTCCGGAAACCAGTTAGTTTATTAGGCTACAGATGATTTATAATTTATCGTGAACTTCACAGGGTGGTGAAAGGTGATGAGCTGGATGCTCCTTTTATAAATATCTAGGGTCTTATTCTGGTGACACGATGATCGATGCTTGGCTGCTGTTTGACTAATACAAATATTCTCTCTTTTATCCATAATAATGTCATTATCATGTAGACTAAGACAACCTGCACTGTATCTGTTGGAAAGAGCGCACGGGCCAAGACCAGAGGAGGCACATTTCATATTTAGCGCAACAGTTTGTGTGTCTAAACTACCGGCAAGGTTTCAAAATGAGATGGAAACACATCGAATTTTCGATTTTTATTCGGTAAATGAAAACTTAAACGGAAAAGTAAAATTTTGTGCACTTCTTCCATCACGCAACAAGTCCGTTTGGTGGGAACAGCCGGAAACACCAGCGGTGGGGAAATGCACATAGTCTTTATCCAGATTTTAGAATATTTGCATGGAAATCTGTTGCCGTGGAAACCTAGCTAGAGCGATGGAAGATTCCAGAATATCAAGTCACTTCTGTGAAACACTGAATAAACAACACAAAGCGTTATCTAATACAAAATGGAGATGTGTGTATGGGATAAACCACTTCTCCAACCTTTTCGGCCCTATAACGAAGAACCTAGAGCTAAAATATATTATACATGATCATTTACTAAACTTAGAATCAACTATTAAAGACTACCAGAACGCAATGGATTCTCCAATTCCGTTGAATGAACTGTGGAGTCTGTGTCAACAACAACCTCAGGGATAGCCTCTGCAGTATCATCAACAGCAGACTCCAACATTTCTTCTGTGAAAACAAAATGTCAAATTGGCTTCTTACCAGAATACCGTAGTACAGACCATGTATTCACCGGGCAAACCTTAATAAAAAATAAATAAAAAAAATCCTAAACAAACCAAAGTATTCTCATGCTTTGTTGATTTAAAAAAAAGCTATTGACCCAATTAGGCATGAGGGTCTGCTGTATAAACTGATGGAAAGCAGTTTTTTGGGGGGGTCAATGTCCACAAACAACAAGTGTTAAAATTGGCGATAAACACAGACGTATTCCTTCAGGGCCGGGGGATGTGTCAGGGATGCAGCTTAAGCCCCACCCTCTTCAACATATATATCAACTAATTGACACGGGCACTAGAACAGTCTGCAGCACCCGGCCTCACCCTACTAGAATCTGAATGAAGTCAAATGTCTACTGTCTGCTGATGATCTGGTGTTTCTGTCCCCAACTAAGGAGGGCCTATAGCAGCACCTAGATCTTCTGCACAGATTCCATCAGACCTGGGCTCTGACAGTAAGGTCCAGATACCAGGACCACAAACATAAATTCCATCTAGACACTGTTGCCCTAGAGCAACACAAATAATTACACCTACCTCGGCCTAAACATCAACACCACAGGTAACTTCCACAAGGCTGTGAACAATCTGAGAGTCAAGAGGAGCCTTCTACGCCATCAAAAGGAACATCAAATTAGAAATCCCAGTTAGGATCTGGCTGATACACTATATATACAAAAGTATGTGGACACGCTTTCAAATTAGTGGATTCGGCTATTTCAGCCACACCCGTTGATAACAGGTGTATAAAATCAAGCACACAGCCATGCAATCTCCATAGAGAAAACATTGGCAGTAGAATGGCCTTGCTGAAGATATCAGTGACTTTCAACTTGGCACCGTCATAGGATTTCCAACAAGTCAGTACTTCACATTTCTGGCCTGCTAGAGCTGCCCCGGTCAGCGGTAAGTGCTGTTATTGTGAAGTAGAAACGTCTGTCGTAAAAATCGTCTGGCCTCGGTTGCAACACTCACCACCGAGTTCCAAACTGCTTCTGGAAGCAACGTCAGCACAAGAACTGCTCATCATGAGCTTCATGAAATGAGTTTCCATGGCCAAGTCATGACGCAATGCTTAGCATCGGCTGGAGTGGTGTAAATCTCACCACCATTGGACTCTGGATCAGTGGAAATGCATTCTCTGGAGTGATGAATCACGCTTCACCATCTGGCAGCCTGATGGACAAATCTGGGTTTGGAGGATGCCAGGAGAACACTGCCTGCCCTGATACATAGTGACAAATATAAAGTTTGGTGGAGGAGGAATAATGTTCTGGGGCTGCTTTTCATGGTTCGGGCCCTTAGTTCCAGTGAAGGGAAATCTAAATGCTCCAGCATACAATGACATTCTAGACTATTCTGTGCTTCCAACTTTGTGGCAACAGTTTGGGGAAGGCCCTTTCCTGTTTCAGCATGACAATGCCCCACGTGCACAAAGCGAGGTCCATACAGACATGTTTTGTTGAGATCGTTGTGGAAGAACTTGACTGGCCTGCACAGAGTCCTGATCTCAACCCCATTAAACACCGTTGGGATGAATTGAAACATCTAGTGGAAAGTCATCCCAGAAGAGTGGAGGCTGTTATAGCAGCAAGGGGGGGGGGGGGGGGGAACAACTCCATATTAATGCCCATGATTTTGGAATGAGAGAAATGAGATGATTAACGAGCATCTAGTATGTCCACATACTTTTGGTCATGTAGTGTACACACACACACAAACATATACAGTTGAAGTCAGAAGTTTTACATACACCTTAACCAAATACATTTAAACTCAGTTTTTCACAATTCCTGACATTTAAAAATTCCTTGTCGTAGGTCAGTTAGGATCACCACTTTATTTTAAGAATGTGAAATGTCAGAATAATATTAGAGAGAATGATTTATTTCAGCTTTTATTTCTTTCATCACATTCCCAGTGGGTCAGAAGTTTACATACACTCAATTAGTATTTGGTAGCATTGCTTTTAAATTGTTTAACTTGGGTCAAACGTTTCAGGTAGTCTTCCACAAGCTTCCCACAATAAGTTGGGTGAATTTTGGCCCATTCCTCCTAACAGAGGTGGTGTTTGTAGGCCTCCTTGCTTGCACACGCTTTTTAAGTTCTGCCCACAAATTATCTATAGGTCTGAGGTCAGTGGCCATCAGGCCACTCCAATACCTCGACTTTGTTGTCCTTAAGCCATTTTGCCACAACTTTGGAAGTATGCTTGGGGTCATTGTCCATTTGGAAGACCCATTTGCGACCAAGCTTTAACTTCCTGACTGATGTCTTGAGATGTTGCTTCAATATATCCACATAATTTTCATGCCTCTTGATGCCATCTATTTTGTGAAGTGCAACAGTCCCTCCTGCAGCAAAGCTCCTCCACAACATGATGCTGCCACCCCCGTGCTTCACGGTTGGGATGGTGTTCTTCAGCTTGCAAGCCTCCCCCTTTTTCCTCCAAACATAATGATGGTCATTATGGCCAAACAGTTCTATTTTTGTTTCATCCAACTAAAGGACATTTCTCCAAAAAGTACAATCTTTGTCCCCATGTGCAGTTGCAAATCGTAGTCTAGCTTTTTTAAGGAGGTTTTGGAGCAGTGGCTTCTTCCTTGCTGAGCGGCCTTTCAGGTTATGTCGATATAGGACTGGTTTTACTTTGGATATAGATACTTTTGTACCTGTTTCCTCCAGCATCTTCACAAGGTCCTTTGCTGTTGTTCTGGGATTGATTTGCACTTTTCCCACCAAAGTACGTTAATCTCTAAGAGACAGAACGAGTCTCCTTGAGTGGTATGATGGCAAAGTGGCACTGAGTTTGAAGGTAGGCCTTGAAATACATCCACAGGTACACCTCCAATTGACTCAAATTATGTCAATTAGCCTATCAGAAGCTTCTAAAGCCATGACATAATTTTCTGGAATTTTCCAAGCTGTTTAAAGGCCCAGTCAACTTAGTGTATGTTAACTTCCGACCCACTGGAATTGTGATACAGTGAGTTGTAAGTGAAATAATCTGTCTGTAAACAATTGTTGGAAAAATTACTTGTGTCATGCACCACCGACTTGCCAAAACTATAGTTTGTTAACAATAAATTTGTGAATTATAAGTGAAATAATCTGTCGGTAAACAATTGTTGGACTAGTAGATGTCCTAACCGACTTGCCAAAACTATAGTTTGTTTGTTGGAGTATGTATGTGTATGTAAACTTCCGACTTCAACTGTATATACACACACAACACAACAGTTTGGGGTCACTTAGAAATGTCCTTGTTTTTGACAGAAAAGCTCATTTTTTTTGTCCATTAAAATAACATCAAATTGATCAGAAATACAGTGTAGACATTGTTGATGTTGTAAATGACCCATTGTAGCTGGAAACGGCTGATTTTGTTATGTAATATCTACATAGGCGTACAGAGGTCCATTATCAGCAACCGTCACTCCTGTGTTCCAATGACACGTTGTGTTAGCTAATCCGAGTTTATCATTTTAAAAGGCTAATTGATCATTAGAAACCCCTTTTGCAATTATGTTATCACAGCTGAAAACTGTTGTGCTCATTAAAGAAACAATAAAACTGGCCTTTAGACTAGTTGAGTATCTGGAGAATCAGCATTTGTGGGTTTGATTACAGGCTCAAAATGTCTAGTAACAAAGAACTTTCTTCTGAAACTCGTCAGTCTATTCATGTTCTGAGAAATGAAGGCTATTCAATGCAAAGAAATTGCAGAGAAACTGAAGATCTCGTACAACGCTGTGTACTACTCTGTTCACAGAACAGCGCAAACTGGCTCTAACCAGAATAGAAAGAGGAGTGGGAGGCCCCGGTGCACAACTGAGCAAGAGGACAAGTACATTAGACTGAGTGTCTAGTTTGAGAAACAGTCGCTCCGACAGCATTAATCTGCATCTTTGGAGCTCCACCCACCCCAAGGTATTCGATTTGTTTGACGTGTTGCGAGGCGTCAATTTTACACCGGGTTTCCGACCCCTTTTTAAATGATTTCTGCCATGGAATTTCCCAGGGAAGCCATGCCGCGACGAGGTCACATTGTGGCAGAATACCTGACCACTGTGACTAACCCAAAACTAAGAAAAGCCTCGGCTATGGACAGACTCAGTGAGCATCAAATCAAAGTTTATTTGTCACGTGCGCTGAATACAACAGGTGTAGTAGACCTTACACTGAAATACTTACTTACAGGCTCTAATCAATAGTGCAAAAAAGGTAAGTAAAGAAATAAAACAACAGTAAAAAGACAGGCTATATACAGTAGAGAGGCTATATACAGTAGAGAGGCTATATACAGTAGAGAGGCTATATACAGTAGAGGCTATATACAGTAGAGAGGCTATATACAGTAGAGAGGCTATATACAGTAGAGAGGCTATATACAGTAGAGAGGCTATATACAGTAGAGAGGCTACATACAGTAGAGGGGCTATATACAGTAGAGGCTATATACAGTAGAGAGGCTCTATACAGTAGAGAGGTTATATACAGTAGAGAGGCTATATACAGTAGAGAGGCTATATACAGTAGAGAGGCTATATACAGTAGAGGCTATATACAGTAGAGAGGCTATATACAGTAGAGAGGCTATATACAATAGAGGGGCTATATACAGTAGAGAGGCTATATACAGTAGAGAGGCTATATACAGTAGAGGCTATATACAGTAGAGAGGCTATATACAGTAGAGAGGCTATATACAGTAGAGAGGCTATATACAGTAGAGAGGCTATATACAGTAGAGGCTATATACAGTAGAGAGGCTATATACAGTAGAGAGGCTATATACAGTAGAGAGACTATAAAAGAGCAGCAGTGTAAAAGAGGGGTTGGTGGGTGGTGGGACACAATGCAGATAGCCCGGTTAGCCAATGTGCAGGGGCACTGGTTGGTCGGGCCAATTGAGGTAGTATGTACATGAATGTATAGTTACAGAGCATAGCCTTGCTATTGAGAAAGGCCGCCATAGGCAGACATGGCTCTCAAGAGAAGATAGGCTATGTGCTCACTGCCCACAAAACGAGGTGGAAACTGAGCTGCACTTCCTAACCTCCTGCTAAATGTAGGGCCATATTAGAGAGACATATTTCACCTCAGATTACACAGATCCACAAAGAAATCAAACAACATTTTCACAAACTAGATGTATTTTACTGCTAATAATATATGTTAAATGTTATTCTCTTGAAACTTGTTGTGTGTAATGTTTACTGTTAATGTCCGATTCTTTTATGTCTTTAATTCACTTTGTGGGTTTTATTGGTTGTTTTAGTTTTTCACTACAGCGGAGGGGAAAGAGAGAGGGAGATTATTTTCATGTCAGGAGACTAAATGGGGCAGAGGGGTAGAATCAAAATGGTGACAGAGGAGAGAGGAGTTGGTATCATCACAGTATAATCCAAACAGCAGTATTAGACATAGGATATGGAGAAAATGGTTCCTATGGGTTAACTACTATCTAGCTCAGGGTTTTGGGTTAGGCTCCTTTATGAAAGCATAGCACACTGTTGAAGATCATGGAAAATGCCTTGTGGGTTTGTACACATTGCAACACAGTCAGTCAGTCCTTGGACTGGAAACAAACAAGTTACCATTCTATCTAGATCACTGGCAGAGCCAAATATAATCTATAGTGAACATTCTAGAGTACTGGCAGAGCCAAACAGAATCTATAGTGAACATTCTAGAGTACTGGCAGAGCCAAACAGAATCTATAGTGAACATTCTAGAGTACTGGCAGAGCCAAACAGAATCTATAGTGAACATTCTAGAGTACTGGCAGAGCCAAACATAATCTATAGTGAACATTCCAGAGTACTGGCAGAGCCAAACAGAATCTATAGTGAACATTCTAGAGTACTGGCAGAGCCAAACAGAATCTATAGTGAACATTCTAGAGTACTGGCAGAGCCAAACATAATCTATAGTGAACATTCCAGAGTACTGGCAGAGCCAAACAGAATCTATAGTGAACATTCTAGAGTACTGGCAGAGCCAAACAGAATCTATAGTGAACATTCCAGAGTACTGGCAGAGCCAAATATAATCTAAAGTGAACATTCCAGAGTACTGGCAGAGCCAAACATAATCTATAGTGAACATTCTAGAGTACTGGCAGAGCCAAACAGAATCTATAGTGAACATTCCAGAGTACTGGCAGAGCCAAACAGAATCTATAGTGAACATTCTAGAGTACTGGCAGAGCCAAACAGAATCTATAGTTAACATTCCAGAGTACTGGCAGAGCCAAATATAATCTATAGTGAACATTCCAGAGTACTGGCAGAGCCAAACATAATCTATAGTGAACATTCTAGAGTACTGGCAGAGCCAAACAGAATCTATAGTGAACATTCTAGAGTACTGGCAGAGCCAGACAGAATCTATAGTGAACATTCCAGAGTACTGGCAGAGCCAAATATAATTTATAGTGAACATTCTAGAGTACTGGCAGAGCCAAACATAATCTATAGTGAACATTCTAGAGTACTGGCAGAGCCAAACAGAATCTATAGTGAACAAACCAGAGTACTGTCAGATAGAATATTCTAGAGCAGTGGTCCACAAACTGGGGGGTGCATCTGGGGGAGGGGGGGCAAAATGTGTAGAATTGCAGGAAATGCACTTTAAAACAGATAGTTTTTCTCTCCACCCCTTATCAAAATGTGCAGAATTGCAGGAAATTAGCTTTAAACCTGTGAAATGTTCTCTGCCAAACAAATAGGGGTGTGAACAGTTTGTATCATTAATTAACAGAGGCCATAGAGATAGACGTGGCGTACGGGGGGGGGGGGGGGGGGGGGGCTTAAGTCAGAGATGGCGCAGTGGGGAACTGTACAGAGACAGCGTTTGGTAGTTTTAACAGACAGGGCGATGTATCTTGGAGTTCACTATAACAGTGGGAACAGGGTGACTCTAGCTAAATGCATCAGAGCAGACCGTCACCAAGACTTTCCATTTCACTGATTCAAATACTAAACTTCCAACTTGTTCCATTCAGCGCATCACAATTTCCATAAAAGTTCTTTATATACGGGAACTTGTTAACACAGTTTAGGAAACATGAGTTTTAAAAGTCAGAGAACAAAACCCTTACCTGGCGAAGATGGGAGCAACGTCTCCTCCCTTCAGGAGGTTGTAGAATGCTGCTGCATGTATGCTGTCAGTAAATACCAGCTACTCAGGAGGGTGCTCTCTCTCTCTACTGTCAGTAAATACCAGCTACTCAGGAGGGTGCTCTCTTTCTCTCTACTGTCAGTAAATACCAGCTACTCAGGAGGGTGCTCTCTCTCTCTACTGTCAGTAAATAGCAGCTACTCAGGAGGGTGCTCTCTCTCTCTACTGTCAGTAAATACCAGCTACTCAGGAGGGTGCTCTCTCTCTCTACTGTCAGTAAATACCAGCTACTCAGGAGGGTGTTCTCTCTCTCTACTGTCAGTAAATACCAGCTACTCAGGAGGGTGCTCTCTTTCTCTCTACTGTCAGTTAATACCAGCTACTCAGGAGGGTGCTCTCTCTCTCTACTGTCAGTAAATAGCAGCTACTCAGGAGGGTGCTCTCTCTATCTACTGTCAGTAAATACCAGCTACTCAGGAGGGTGTTCTCTCTCTCTACTGTCAGTAAATACCAGCTACTCAGGAGGGTGCTCTCTCTCTCTACTGTCAGTAAATACCAGCTACTCAGGAGGGTGCTCTCTTTCTCTCTACTGTCAGTAAATACCAGCTACTCAGGAGGGTGCTCTCTCTCTCTACTGTCAGTAAATACCAGCTACTCAGGAGGGTGCTCTCTCTCTCTACTGTCAGTAAATACCAGCTACTCAGTGTGCTCCTGTGAGGTAAGGGCAACCAGAAGCCTGTCAGTCCGTGGGATGGTTTCTCTCCAGAGTTGAATATGTTTCAGATGAAGGGGTCCTCTCTCTGCTAGCTGGAGGAAGACAGGGACACACTGACTACACCCTTCTCTCTCTCTCTCTCCTCTCTCAATGCACCTCCTCTCCCAGCGATGCCAAGCAAAACTATGGGACTAACCCTGAATCTCTAGTGTTTAGAGCTGGGAAAAAGGTTGGGTGGGGTACTGGCAGGGAAGGTTGAGGAGGGTGGAGAGCACGGGGTGTACGTGCGATGGGGGAGTTGGATAA
Source organism: Oncorhynchus mykiss (assembly GCF_057628025.1). Classification (NCBI taxonomy): domain Eukaryota; kingdom Metazoa; phylum Chordata; class Actinopteri; order Salmoniformes; family Salmonidae; genus Oncorhynchus; species Oncorhynchus mykiss. The sequence continues at coordinate 43,108,398 of NC_143045.1, read as the reverse complement.
ATCATTTGGGTGGAGTCCTTCTTTGATGGCAACCCCAATACAGAGATCTTCAACAGAACTCAAAGAGTCGATAAAATGGAGATTACACATCCTGCCAATGGTTGCATTATTCAGTTATAGTTTTCCCCCAGTTCTTTTTTTTATTTTTTTATGTAATAAACATTCTCAGAGACCACCCCATGACTTAGTTTAAGTTCCCAGCATTTAGACATTTTCCACTGTCTACCTTCTCTCCTCCTCTTTCCATTGCCCCTCCTCCTTTCCCGCAACTCTCGAAACCCCGCAGGCAAACCACCCAGCGCAACGTTTCCACTACCACTGGCGCCTCCTGCTGGCTCTCAGCTACATTGCATCCTTCTCCCCCTTCAAATCGACACCTCTTCTGACATCGTTACTCATCCAATGGTATGTAGGCTGCCCTGAATGTCCCACAATAAGTAGAAATAAGTAAAAGGCCCAGAGTTTTTCCTGGTCAAATCACATTACATCTACAAATATAAGGCACTGTAATGGAAGCACGAGAAGCATCACAAAACCATCCTGTGGTGTTCTGCATTAGCATCGAATAGCCCCAGCGATATGCAACTTTTCAGGGAAGTTAGGAACCAATATACACAGGCAGTTAGGAAAGCAAAGGCTAGCTTTTTCTAACAGAAATTGACATCCTGCAGCACAAACTACCAAAAAACATCTGGGACACTAAAGTCCATGGAGAATAAGAGCACCTCCTTCTGGGACACTAAAGTCCATGGAGAATAAGAACACCTCCTTCTGGGACAATAAAGTCCATGGAGAATAAGAGCACCTCCTTCTGGGACACTAAAGTCCATGGAGAATAAGAGCACCTCCTTCTGGGACACTAAAGTCCATGGAGAATAAGAGCACCTCCTTCTGGGACACTAAAGTCCATGGAGAATAAGAGCACCTCCTTCTGGGACACTGTAAAGTCCATGGAGAATAAGAGCACCTCCTTCTGGGACACTAAAGTCCATGGAGAATAAGAGCACCTCCTTCTGGGACACTAAAGTCCATGGAGAATAAGAGCACCTCCTTCTGGGACACTAAAGTCCATGGAGAATAAGAGCACCTCCTTCTGGGACACTAAAGTCCATGGAGAATAAGAACACCTCCTTCTGGGACACTAAAGTCCATGGAGAATAAGAACACCTCCTTCTGGGACACTAAAGTCCATTGAGAATAAGTACACCTTCTGGGACACTAAAGTCCATGGAGAATAAGAGCACCTCCTTCTGGGACACTAAAGTCCATGGAGAATAAGAGCACCTCCTTCTGGGACACTGTAAAGTCCATGGAGAATAAGAGCACCTCCTTCTGGGACACTGTAAAGTCCATGGAGAATAAGAACACCTCCTTCTGGGACACTGTAAAGTCCATGGAGAATAAGAGCACCTCCTTCTGGGACACTGTAAAGTCCATGGAGAATAAGAGCACCTCCTTCTGGGACACTGTAAAGTCCATGGAGAATAAGAACACCTCCTTCTGGGACACTAAAGTCCATGGAGAATAAGAGCACCTCCTTCTGGGACACTAAAGTCCATGGAGAATAAGAGCACCTCCTTCTGGGACACTAAAGTCCATGGAGAATAAGAGCACCTCCTTCTGGGACACTGTAAAGTCCATGGAGAATAAGAACACCTCCTTCTGGGACACTAAAGTCCATGGAGAATAAGAACACCTCCTTCTGGGACACTAAAGTCCATGGAGAATAAGAGCACCTCCTTCTGGGACACTAAAGTCCATGGAGAATAAGAGCACCTCCTTCTGGGACACTAAAGTCCATGGAGAATAAGAGCACCTCCTTCTGGGACACTGTAAAGTCCATGGAGAATAAGAGCACCTCCTTCTGGGACACTGTAAAGTCCATGGAGAATAAGAGCACCTCCTTCTGGGACACTAAAGTCCATGGAGAATAAGAGCACCTCCTTCTGGGACACTGTAAAGTCCATGGAGAATAAGAACACCTCCTTCTGGGACACTGTAAAGTCCATGGAGAATAAGAGCACCTCCTTCTGGGACACTGTAAAGTCCATGGAGAATAAGAGCACCTCCTTCTGGGACACTGTAAAGTCCATGGAGAATAAGAACACCTCCTTCTGGGACACTAAAGTCCATGGAGAATAAGAGCACCTCCTTCTGGGACACTGTAAAGTCCATGGAGAATAAGAACACCTCCTTCTGGGACACTAAAGTCCATGGAGAATAAGAACACCTCCTTCTGGGACACTTTAAAGTCCATGGAGAATAAGAACACCTCCTTCTGGGACACTAAAGTCCATGGAGAATAAGAACACCTCCTTCTGGGACACTAAAGTCCATGGAGAATAAGAAAACCTCCTTCTGGGACACTAAAGTCCATTGAGAATAAGTACACCTTCTGGGACACTAAAGTCCATGGAGAATAAGAGCACCTCCTTCTGGGACACTAAAGTCCATGGAGAATAAGAGCACCTCCTTCTGGGACACTGTAAAGTCCATGGAGAATAAGAGCACCTCCTTCTGGGACACTGTAAAGTCCATGGAGAATAAGAACACCTCCTTCTGGGACACTGTAAAGTCCATGGAGAATAAGAGCACCTCCTTCTGGGACACTGTAAAGTCCATGGAGAATAAGAGCACCTCCTTCTGGGACACTGTAAAGTCCATGGAGAATAAGAACACCTCCTTCTGGGAAACTAAAGTCCATGGAGAATAAGAACACCTCCTTCTGGGACACTGTAAAGTCCATGGAGAATAAGAGCACCTCCTTCTGGGACACTAAAGTCCATGGAGAATAAGAGCACCTCCTTCTGGGACACTAAAGTCCATGGAGAATAAGAGCACCTCCTTCTGGGACACTAAAGTCCATGGAGAATAAGAGCACCTCCTTCTGGGACACTAAAGTCCATGGAGAATAAGAACATCTCCTTCTGGGACACTAAAGTCCATGGAGAATAAGAACACCTCCTTCTGGGACACTAAAGTCCATTGAGAATAAGAACACCTCCTTCTGGGACACTAAAGTCCATGGAGAATAAGAGCACCTCCTTCTGGGACACTGTAAAGTCCATGGAGAATAAGAACACCTCCTTCTGGGACACTAAAGTCCATGGAGAATAAGAGCACCTCCTTCTGGGACACTGTAAAGTCCATGGAGAATAAGAGCACCTTCTTCTGGGACACTGTAAAGTCCATGGAGAATAAGAACACCTCCTTCTGGGACACTAAAGTCCATGGAGAATAAGAACACCTCCTTCTGGGACACTAAAGTCCATGGAGAATAAGAGCACCTCCTTCTGGGACACTAAAGTCCATGGAGAATAAGAGCACCTCCTTCTGGGACACTAAAGTCCATGGAGAATAAGAGCACCTCCTTCTGGGACACTGTAAAGTCCATGGAGAATAAGAGCACCTCCTTCTGGGACACTGTAAAGTCCATGGAGAATAAGAGCACCTCCTTCTGGGACACTAAAGTCCATGGAGAATAAGAGCACCTCCTTCTGGGACACTGTAAAGTCCATGGAGAATAAGAACACCTCCTTCTGGGACACTGTAAAGTCCATGGAGAATAAGAGCACCTCCTTCTGGGACACTGTAAAGTCCATGGAGAATAAGAGCACCTCCTTCTGGGACACTGTAAAGTCCATGGAGAATAAGAACACCTCCTTCTGGGACACTAAAGTCCATGGAGAATAAGAGCACCTCCTTCTGGGACACTGTAAAGTCCATGGAGAATAAGAACACCTCCTTCTGGGACACTAAAGTCCATGGAGAATAAGAACACCTCCTTCTGGGACACTTTAAAGTCCATGGAGAATAAGAACACCTCCTCCTGGGACACTGTAAAGTCCATGGAAAATAAGAACACCTCCTTCTGGGACACTGTAAAGTCCATGGAGAATAAGAGCACCTCCTTCTGGGACACTGTAAAGTCCATGGAGAATAAGAGCACCTCCTTCTGGGACACTAAAGTCCATGGAGAATAAGAACACCTCCTTCTGGGACACTAAAGTCCATTGAGAATAAGAACACCTCCTTCTGGGACACTAAAGTCCATGGAGAATAAGAGCACCTCCTTCTGGGACACTGTAAAGTCCATGGAGAATAAGAACACCTCCTTCTGGGACACTGTAAAGTCCATGGAGAATAAGAGCACCTCCTTCTGGGACACTGTAAAGTCCATGGAGAATAAGAACACCTCCTTCTGGGACACTAAAGTCCATGGAGAATAAGAACACCTCCTTCTGGGACACTTTAAAGTCCATGGAGAATAAGAACACCTCCTCCTGGGACACTGTAAAGTCCATGGAAAATAAGAACACCTCCTTCTGGGACACTGTAAAGTCCATGGAGAATAAGAACACCTCCTTCTGGGACACTAAAGTCCATGGAGAATAAGAGCACCTCCTTCTGGGACACTGTAAAGTCCATGGAGAATAAGAACACCTCCTTCTGGGACACTGTAAAGTCCATGGAGAATAAGAGCACCTCCTTCTGGGACACTGTAAAGTCCATGGAGAATAAGAGCACCTCCTTCTGGGACACTGTAAAGTCCATGGAGAATAAGAACACCTCCTTCTGGGACACTAAAGTCCATGGAGAATAAGAGCACCTCCTTCTGGGACACTGTAAAGTCCATGGAGAATAAGAACACCTCCTTCTGGGACACTAAAGTCCATGGAGAATAAGAACACCTCCTTCTGGGACACTTTAAAGTCCATGGAGAATAAGAACACCTCCTCCTGGGACACTGTAAAGTCCATGGAAAATAAGAACACCTCCTTCTGGGACACTGTAAAGTCCATGGAGAATAAGAGCACCTCCTTCTGGGACACTGTAAAGTCCATGGAGAATAAGAGCACCTCCTTCTGGGACACTAAAGTCCATGGAGAATAAGAACACCTCCTTCTGGGACACTGTAAAGTCCATGGAGAATAAGAACACCTTCTGGGACACTAAAGTTCATGGAGAATAAGAGCACCTCCTTCTGGGACACTAAAGTCCATGGAGAATAAGAGCACCTCCTTCTGGGACACTAAAGTCCATGGAGAATAAGAGCACCTCCTTCTGGGACACTAAAGTCCATGGAGAATAAGAGCACCTCCTTCTGGGACACTAAAGTCCATGGAGAATAAGAGCACCTCCTTCTGGGACACTAAAGTCCATGGAGAATAAGAGCACCTCCTTCTGGGACACTAAAGTCCATGGAGAATAAGAGCACCTCCTTCTGGGACACTAAAGTCCATGGAGAATAAGAGCACCTCCTTCTGGGACACTAAAGTCCATGGAGAATAAGAGCACCTCCTTCTGGGACACTAAAGTCCATGGAGAATAAGAGCACCTCCTTCTGGGACACTAAAGTCCATGGAGAATAAGAACACCTCCTTCTGGGACACTAAAGTCCATGGAGAATAAGAGCACCTCCTTCTGGGACACTGAAGTCCATGGAGAATAAGAGCACCTCCTTCTGGGACACTGAAGTCCATGGAGAATAAGAGCACCTCCTTCTGGGACACTAAAGTCCATGGAGAATAAGAGCACCTCCTTCTGGGACATTGAAGTCCATGGAGAATAAGAGCACCTCCTTCTGGGACACTAAAGTCCATGGAGAATAAGAACACCTCCTTCTGGGACACACAAGTCCATGGAGAATAAGAACACCTCCTTCTGGGACACTGTAAAGTCCATGGAGAATAAGAACACCTCCTTCTGGGACACTGTAAAGTCCATGGAGAATAAGAGCACCTCCTTCTGGGACACTGTAAAGTCCATGGAGAATAAGAGCACCTCCTTCTGGGACACTGTAAAGTCCATGGAGAATAAGAACACCTCCTTCTGGGACACTGTAAAGTCCATGGAGAATAAGAGCACCTCCTTCTGGGACACTGTAAAGTCCATGGAGAATAAGAACACCTCCTTCTGGGACACTGTAAAGTCCATGGAGAATAAGAGCACCTCCTTCTGGGACACTGTAAAGTCCATGGAGAATAAGAGCACCTCCTTCTGGGACACTGTAAAGTCCATGGAGAATAAGAACACCTCCTTCTGGGAAACTAAAGTCCATGGAGAATAAGAACACCTCCTTCTGGGACACTGTAAAGTCCATGGAGAATAAGAGCACCTCCTTCTGGGACACTAAAGTCCATGGAGAATAAGAGCACCTCCTTCTGGGACACTAAAGTCCATGGAGAATAAGAGCACCTCCTTCTGGGACACTAAAGTCCATGGAGAATAAGAGCACCTCCTTCTGGGACACTAAAGTCCATGGAGAATAAGAACATCTCCTTCTGGGACACTAAAGTCCATGGAGAATAAGAACACCTCCTTCTGGGACACTAAAGTCCATTGAGAATAAGAACACCTCCTTCTGGGACACTAAAGTCCATGGAGAATAAGAGCACCTCCTTCTGGGACACTGTAAAGTCCATGGAGAATAAGAACACCTCCTTCTGGGACACTAAAGTCCATGGAGAATAAGAGCACCTCCTTCTGGGACACTGTAAAGTCCATGGAGAATAAGAGCACCTCCTTCTGGGACACTGTAAAGTCCATGGAGAATAAGAACACCTCCTTCTGGGACACTAAAGTCCATGGAGAATAAGAACACCTCCTTCTGGGACACTAAAGTCCATGGAGAATAAGAGCACCTCCTTCTGGGACACTAAAGTCCATGGAGAATAAGAGCACCTCCTTCTGGGACACTAAAGTCCATGGAGAATAAGAGCACCTCCTTCTGGGACACTGTAAAGTCCATGGAGAATAAGAGCACCTCCTTCTGGGACACTGTAAAGTCCATGGAGAATAAGAGCACCTCCTTCTGGGACACTAAAGTCCATGGAGAATAAGAGCACCTCCTTCTGGGACACTGTAAAGTCCATGGAGAATAAGAACACCTCCTTCTGGGACACTGTAAAGTCCATGGAGAATAAGAGCACCTCCTTCTGGGACACTGTAAAGTCCATGGAGAATAAGAGCACCTCCTCCTGGGACACTGTAAAGTCCATGGAGAATAAGAACACCTCCTTCTGGGACACTAAAGTCCATGGAGAATAAGAGCACCTCCTTCTGGGACACTGTAAAGTCCATGGAGAATAAGAACACCTCCTTCTGGGACACTAAAGTCCATGGAGAATAAGAACACCTCCTTCTGGGACACTTTAAAGTCCATGGAGAATAAGAACACCTCCTCCTGGGACACTGTAAAGTCCATGGAAAATAAGAACACCTCCTTCTGGGACACTGTAAAGTCCATGGAGAATAAGAGCACCTCCTTCTGGGACACTGTAAAGTCCATGGAGAATAAGAGCACCTCCTTCTGGGACACTAAAGTCCATGGAGAATAAGAACACCTCCTTCTGGGACACTGTAAAGTCCATGGAGAATAAGAACACCTCCTTCTGGGACACTAAAGTCCATGGAGAATAAGAACACCTCCTTCTGGGACACTAAAGTCCATTGAGAATAAGAACACCTCCTTCTGGGACACTAAAGTCCATGGAGAATAAGAACACCTCCTTCTGGGACACTAAAGTCCATGGAGAATAAGAACACCTCCTTCTGGGACACTAAAGTCCATTGAGAATAAGAACACCTCCTTCTGGGACACTAAAGTCCATGGAGAATAAGAGCACCTCCTTCTGGGACACTGTAAAGTCCATGGAGAATAAGAACACCTCCTTCTGGGACACTGTAAAGTCCATGGAGAATAAGAGCACCTCCCTCTGGGACACTGTAAAGTCCATGGAGAATAAGAGCAGCTCCTTCTGGGACACTGTAAAGTCCATGGAGAATAAGAACACCTCCTTCTGGGACACTAAAGTCCATGGAGAATAAGAGCACCTCCTTCTGGGACACTGTAAAGTCCATGGAGAATAAGAACACCTCCTTCTGGGACACTAAAGTCCATGGAGAATAAGAACACCTCCTTCTGGGACACTTTAAAGTCCATGGAGAATAAGAACACCTCCTCCTGGGACACTGTAAAGTCCATGGAAAATAAGAACACCTCCTTCTGGGACACTGTAAAGTCCATGGAGAATAAGAGCACCTCCTTCTGGGACACTGTAAAGTCCATGGAGAATAAGAGCACCTCCTTCTGGGACACTAAAGTCCATGGAGAATAAGAACACCTCCTTCTGGGACACTGTAAAGTCCATGGAGAATAAGAACACCTCCTTCTGGGACACTGTAAAGTCCATGGAGAATAAGAACACCTCCTTCTGGGACACTGTAAAGTCCATGGAGAATAAGAACACCTCCTTCTGGGACACTAAAGTTCATGGAGAATAAGAGCACCTCCTTCTGGGACACTAAAGTCCATGGAGAATAAGAGCACCTCCTTCTGGGACACTAAAGTCCATGGAGAATAAGAACACCTCCTTCTGGGACACTAAAGTCCATGGAGAATAAGAACACCTCCTTCTGGGACACTAAAGTCCATTGAGAATAAGAACACCTCCTTCTGGGACACTAAAGTCCATGGAGAATAACAGCACCTCCTTCTGGGACACTGTAAAGTCCATGGAGAATAAGAACACCTCCTTCTGGGACACTGTAAAGTCCATGGAGAATAAGAGCACCTCCTTATGGGACACTGTAAAGTCCATGGAGAATAAGAGCACCTCCTTCTGGGACACTGTAAAGTCCATGGAGAATAAGAACACCTCCTTCTGGGACACTAAAGTCCATGGAGAATAAGAACACCTCCTTCTGGGACACTGTAAAGTCCATGGAGAATAAGAGCACCTCCTTCTGGGACACTAAAGTCCATGGAGAATAAGAGCACCTCCTTCTGGGACACTGTAAAGTCCATGGAGAATAAGAGCACCTCCTGGGACACTAACGTCCATTGAGAATAAGAACACCTCCTTCTGGGACACTAACGTCCATTGAGAATAAGAGCACCTCCTTCTGGGACACTGTAAAGTCCATGGAGAATAAGAGCACCTCCTTCTGGGACACTGTAAAGTCCATGGAGAATAAGAACACCTCCTCCTGGGACACTGTAAAGTCCATTGAGAATAAGAACACCTCCTTCTGGGACACTAAAGTCCATGGAGAATAAGAGCACCTCCTTCTGGGACACTGTAAAGTCCATGGAGAATAAGAGCACCTCCTTCTGGGACACTGTAAAGTCCATGGAGAATAAGAACACCTCCTTCTGGGACACTAAAGTCCATGGAGAATAAGAGCACCTCCTTCTGGGACACTGTAAAGTCCATGGAGAATAAGAACACCTCCTTCTGGGACACTAAAGTCCATGGAGAATAAGAACACCTCCTTCTGGGACACTTTAAAGTCCATGGAGAATAAGAACACCTCCTCCTGGGACACTGTAAAGTCCATGGAAAATAAGAACACCTCCTTCTGGGACACTGTAAAGTCCATGGAGAATAAGAGCACCTCCTTCTGGGACACTAAAGTCCATGGAGAATAAGAACACCTCCTCCTGGGACACTGTAAAGTCCATGGAAAATAAGAACACCTCCTTCTGGGACACTGTAAAGTCCATGGAGAATAAGAGCACCTCCTTCTGGGACACTAAAGTCCATGGAGAATAAGAACACCTCCTTCTGGGACACTGTAAAGTCCATGGAGAATAAGAACACCTTCTGGGACACTAAAGTTCATGGAGAATAAGAGCACCTCCTTCTGGGACACTAAAGTCCATGGAGAATAAGAGCACCTCCTTCTGGGACACTAAAGTCCATGGAGAATAAGAGCACCTCCTTCTGGGACACTACAGTCCATGGAGAATAAGAGCACCTCCTTCTGGGACACTAAAGTCCATGGAGAATAAGAGCACCTCCTTCTGGGACACTAAAGTCCATGGAGAATAAGAGCACCTCCTTCTGGGACACTAAAGTCCATGGAGAATAAGAGCACCTCCTTCTGGGACACTAAAGTCCATGGAGAATAAGAGCACCTCCTTCTGGGACACTAAAGTCCATGGAGAATAAGAGCACCTCCTTCTGGGACACTAAAGTCCATGGAGAATAAGAACACCTCCTTCTGGGACACTAAAGTCCATGGAGAATAAGAGCACCTCCTTCTGGGACACTGAAGTCCATAGAGAATAAGAGCACCTCCTTCTGGGACACTGAAGTCCATGGAGAATAAGAGCACCTAATTCTGGGACACTAAAGTCCATGGAGAATAAGAGCACCTCCTTCTGGGACATTGAAGTCCATGGAGAATAAGAGCACCTCCTTCTGGGACACTAAAGTCCATGGAGAATAAGAACACCTCCTTCTGGGACACTAAAGTCCATGGAGAATAAGAACACCTCCTTCTGGGACACTAAAGTCCATTGAGAATGAGAACACCTCCTTCTGGGACACTAAAGTCCATGGAGAATAAGAGCACCTCCTTCTGGGACACTGTAAAGTCCATGGAGAATAAGAACACCTCCTTCTGGGACACTGTAAAGTCCATGGAGAATAAGAGCACCTCCTTCTGGGACACTGTAAAGTCCATGGAGAATAAGAGCAGCTCCTTCTGGGACACTGTAAAGTCCATGGAGAATAAGAACACCTCCTTCTGGGACACTAAAGTCCATGGAGAATAAGAGCACCTCCTTCTGGGACACTGTAAAGTCCATGGAGAATAAGAACACCTCCTTCTGGGACACTAAAGTCCATGGAGAATAAGAACACCTCCTTCTGGGACACTTTAAAGTCCATGGAGAATAAGAACACCTCCTCCTGGGACACTGTAAAGTCCATGGAAAATAAGAACACCTCCTTCTGGGACACTGTAAAGTCCATGGAGAATAAGAGCACCTCCTTCTGGGACACTGTAAAGTCCATGGAGAATAAGAACACCTCCTTCTGGGACACTGTAAAGTCCATGGAGAATAAGAGCACCTCCTTCTGGGACACTGTAAAGTCCATGGAGAATAAGAGCAGCTCCTTCTGGGACACTAAAGTCCATGGAGAATAAGAGCACCTCCTTCTGGGACACTAAAGTCCATGGAGAATAAGAGCACCTCCTTCTGGGACACTAAAGTCCATGGAGAATAAGAGCACCTCCTTCTGGGACACTAAAGTCCATGGAGAATAAGAGCACCTCCTTCTGGGACACTAAAGTCCATGGAGAATAAGAGCACCTCCTTCTGGGACACTAAAGTCCATGGAGAATAAGAACACCTCCTTCTGGGACACTAAAGTCCATGGAGAATAAGAGCACCTCCTTCTGGGACACTGAAGTCCATAGAGAATAAGAGCACCTCCTTCTGGGACACTGAAGTCCATGGAGAATAAGAGCACCTAATTCTGGGACACTAAAGTCCATGGAGAATAAGAGCACCTCCTTCTGGGACATTGAAGTCCATGGAGAATAAGAGCACCTCCTTCTGGGACACTAAAGTCCATGGAGAATAAGAACACCTCCTTCTGGGACACTAAAGTCCATGGAGAATAAGAACACCTCCTTCTGGGACACTAAAGTCCATTGAGAATGAGAACACCTCCTTCTGGGACACTAAAGTCCATGGAGAATAAGAGCACCTCCTTCTGGGACACTGTAAAGTCCATGGAGAATAAGAACACCTCCTTCTGGGACACTGTAAAGTCCATGGAGAATAAGAGCACCTCCTTCTGGGACACTGTAAAGTCCATGGAGAATAAGAGCAGCTCCTTCTGGGACACTGTAAAGTCCATGGAGAATAAGAACACCTCCTTCTGGGACACTAAAGTCCATGGAGAATAAGAGCACCTCCTTCTGGGACACTGTAAAGTCCATGGAGAATAAGAACACCTCCTTCTGGGACACTAAAGTCCATGGAGAATAAGAACACCTCCTTCTGGGACACTTTAAAGTCCATGGAGAATAAGAACACCTCCTCCTGGGACACTGTAAAGTCCATGGAAAATAAGAACACCTCCTTCTGGGACACTGTAAAGTCCATGGAGAATAAGAGCACCTCCTTCTGGGACACTGTAAAGTCCATGGAGAATAAGAACACCTCCTTCTGGGACACTGTAAAGTCCATGGAGAATAAGAGCACCTCCTTCTGGGACACTGTAAAGTCCATGGAGAATAAGAGCAGCTCCTTCTGGGACACTGTAAAGTCCATGGAGAATAAGAACACCTCCTTCTGGGACACTAAAGTCCATGGAGAATAAGAGCACCTCCTTCTGGGACACTGTAAAGTCCATGGAGAATAAGAACACCTCCTTCTGGGACACTAAAGTCCATGGAGAATAAGAACACCTCCTTCTGGGACACTTTAAAGTCCATGGAGAATAAGAACACCTCCTCCTGGGACACTGTAAAGTCCATGGAAAATAAGAACACCTCCTTCTGGGACACTGTAAAGTCCATGGAGAATAAGAGCACCTCCTTCTGGGACACTGTAAAGTCCATGGAGAATAAGAGCACCTCCTTCTGGGACACTAAAGTCCATGGAGAATAAGAACACCTCCTTCTGGGACACTGTAAAGTCCATGGAGAATAAGAACACCTCCTTCTGGGACACTGTAAAGTCCATGGAGAATAAGAACACCTCCTTCTGGGACACTGTAAAGTCCATGGAGAATAAGAACACCTCCTTCTGGGACACTAAAGTTCATGGAGAATAAGAGCACCTCCTTCTGGGACACTAAAGTCCATGGAGAATAAGAGCACCTCCTTCTGGGACACTAAAGTCCATGGAGAATAAGAACACCTCCTTCTGGGACACTAAAGTCCATGGAGAATAAGAACACCTCCTTCTGGGACACTAAAGTCCATTGAGAATAAGAACACCTCCTTCTGGGACACTAAAGTCCATGGAGAATAAGAGCACCTCCTTCTGGGACACTGTAAAGTCCATGGAGAATAAGAACACCTAATTCTGGGACACTGTAAAGTCCATGGAGAATAAGAGCACCTCCTTCTGGGACACTGTAAAGTCCATGGAGAATAAGAGCACCTCCTTCTGGGACACTGTAAAGTCCATGGAGAATAAGAACACCTCCTTCTGGGACACTAAAGTCCATGGAGAATAAGAACACCTCCTTCTGGGACACTGTAAAGTCCATGGAGAATAAGAGCACCTCCTTCTGGGACACTAAAGTCCATGGAGAATAAGAGCACCTCATTCTGGGACACTGTAAAGTCCATGGAGAATAAGAGCACCTCCTTCTGGGACACTAAAGTCCATGGAGAATAAGAGCACCTCCTTCTGGGACACTGTAAAGTCCATGGAGAATAAGAGCACCTCCTGGGACACTAACGTCCATTGAGAATAAGAACACCTCCTTCTGGGACACTAACGTCCATTGAGAATAAGAGCACCTCCTTCTGGGACACTGTAAAGTCCATGGAGAATAAGAGCACCTCCTTCTGGGACACTGTAAAGTCCATGGAGAATAAGAACACCTCCTCCTGGGACACTGTAAAGTCCATTGAGAATAAGAACACCTCCTTCTGGGACACTAAAGTCCATGGAGAATAAGAGCACCTCCTTCTGGGACACTGTAAAGTCCATGGAGAATAAGAGCACCTCCTTCTGGGATACTGTAAAGTCCATGGAGAATAAGAACACCTCCTTCTGGGACACTAAAGTCCATGGAGAATAAGAACACCTCCTTCTGGGACACTTTAAAGTCCATGGAGAATAAGAACACCTCCTCCTGGGACACTGTAAAGTCCATGGAAAATAAGAACACCTCCTTCTGGGACACTGTAAAGTCCATGGAGAATAAGAGCACCTCCTTCTGGGACACTGTAAAGTCCATGGAGAATAAGAGCACCTCCTTCTGGGACACTAAAGTCCATGGAGAATAAGAACACCTCCTTCTGGGACACTGTAAAGTCCATGGAGAATAAGAACACCTTCTGGGACACTAAAGTTCATGGAGAATAAGAGCACCTCCTTCTGGGACACTAAAGTCCATGGAGAATAAGAGCACCTCCTTCTGGGACACTAAAGTCCATGGAGAATAAGAGCACCTCCTTCTGGGACACTAAAGTCCATGGAGAATAAGAGCACCTCCTTCTGGGACACTAAAGTCCATGGAGAATAAGAGCACCTCCTTCTGGGACACTAAAGTCCATGGAGAATAAGAGCACCTCCTTCTGGGACACTAAAGTCCATGGAGAATAAGAGCACCTCCTTCTGGGACACTAAAGTCCATGGAGAATAAGAGCACCTCCTTCTGGGACACTAAAGTCCATGGAGAATAAGAACACCTCCTTCTGGGACACTAAAGTCCATGGAGAATAAGAGCACCTCCTTCTGGGACACTGAAGTCCATGGAGAATAAGAGCACCTCCTTCTGGGACACTGAAGTCCATGGAGAATAAGAGCACCTAATTCTGGGACACTAAAGTCCATGGAGAATAAGAGCACCTCCTTCTGGGACATTGAAGTCCATGGAGAATAAGAGCACCTCCTTCTGGGACACTAAAGTCCATGGAGAATAAGAACACCTCCTTCTGGGACACTAAAGTCCATGGAGAATAAGAACACCTCCTTCTGGGACACTAAAGTCCATTGAGAATAAGAACACCTCCTTCTGGGACACTAAAGTCCATGGAGAATAAGAGCACCTCCTTCTGGGACACTAAAGTCCATGGAGAATAAGAACACCTCCTTCTGGGACACTGTAAAGTCCATGGAGAATAAGAGCACCTCCTTCTGGGACACTGTAAAGTCCATGGAGAATAAGAGCAGCTCCTTCTGGGACACTGTAAAGTCCATGGAGAATAAGAACACCTCCTTCTGGGACACTAAAGTCCATGGAGAATAAGAGCACCTCCTTCTGGGACACTGTAAAGTCCATGGAGAATAAGAACACCTCCTTCTGGGACACTAAAGTCCATGGAGAATAAGAACACCTCCTTCTGGGACACTTTAAAGTCCATGGAGAATAAGAACACCTCCTCCTGGGACACTGTAAAGTCCATGGAAAATAAGAACACCTCCTTCTGGGACACTGTAAAGTCCATGGAGAATAAGAGCACCTCCTTCTGGGACACTGTAAAGTCCATGGAGAATAAGAGCACCTCCTTCTGGGACACTAAAGTCCATGGAGAATAAGAACACCTCCTTCTGGGACACTGTAAAGTCCATGGAGAATAAGAACACCTCCTTCTGGGACACTGTAAAGTCCATGGAGAATAAGAACACCTCCTTCTGGGACACTAAAGTTCATGGAGAATAAGAGCACCTCCTTCTGGGACACTAAAGTCCATGGAGAATAAGAGCACCTCCTTCTGGGACACTAAAGTCCATGGAGAATAAGAGCACCTCCTTCTGGGACACTAAAGTCCATGGAGAATAAGAGCACCTCCTTCTGGGACACTAAAGTCCATGGAGAATAAGAGCACCTCCTTCTGGGACACTAAAGTCCATGGAGAATAAGAGCACCTCCTTCTGGGACACTAAAGTCCATGGAGAATAAGAGCACCTCCTTCTGGGACACTAAAGTCCATGGAGAATAAGAGCACCTCCTTCTGGGACACTAAAGTCCATGGAGAATAAGAGCACCTCCTTCTGGGACACTAAAGTCCATGGAGAATAAGAACACCTCCTTCTGGGACACTAAAGTCCATGGAGAATAAGAGCACCTCCTTCTGGGACACTGAAGTCTATGGAGAATAAGAGCACCTCCTTCTGGGACACTGAAGTCCATGGAGAATAAGAGCACCTCCTTCTGGGACACTAAAGTCCATGGAGAATAAGAGCACCTCCTTCTGGGACATTGAAGTCCATGGAGAATAAGAGCACCTCCTTCTGGGACACTAAAGTCCATGGAGAATAAGAGCACCTCCTTCTGGGACACTAAAGTCCATGGAGAATAAGAGCACCTCCTTCTGGGACACTAAAGTCCATGGAGAATAAGAGCACCTCCTTCTGGGACACTAAAGTCCATGGAGAATAAGAGCACCTCCTTCTGGGACACTGAAGTCCATGGAGAATAAGAGCACCTCCTTCTGGGACACTAAAGTCCATGGAGAATAAGAGCACCTCCTTCTGGGACACTAAAGTCCATGGAGAATAAGAGCACCTCCTTCTGGGACACTAAAGTCCATGGAGAATAAGAGCACCTCCTTCTGGGACACTGTAAAGTCCATGGAGAATAAGAGCACCTCCTTCTGGGACACTAAAGTCCATGGAGAATAAGAGCACCTCCTTCTGGGACACTAAAGTCCATGGAGAATAAGAGCACCTCCTTCTGGGACACTAAAGTCCATGGAGAATAAGAGCACCTCCTTCTGGGACACTAAAGTCCATGTAGAATAAGAACACCTCCTTCTGGGACACTAAAGTCCATGGAGAATAAGAACACCTCCTTCTGGGACACTAAAGTCCATGGAGAATAAGAGCACCTCCTTCTGGGACACTAAAGTCCATGGAGAATAAGAGCACCTCCTCCTGGGACACTGTAAAGTCCATGGAGAATAAGAACACCTCCTTCTGGGACACTTTAAAGTCCATGGAGAATAAGAACACCTCCTCCTGGGACACTGTAAAGTCCATGGAAAATAAGAACACCTCCTTCTGGGACACTGTAAAGTCCATGGAGAATAAGAGCACCTCCTTCTGGGACACTGTAAAGTCCATGGAGAATAAGAGCACCTCCTTCTGGGACACTAAAGTCCATGGAGAATAAGAACACCTCCTTCTGGGACACTGTAAAGTCCATGGAGAATAAGAACACCTCCTTCTGGGACACTAAAGTCCATGGAGAATAAGAGCACCTCCTTCTGGGACACTGTAAAGTCCATGGAGAATAAGAACACCTCCTTCTGGGACACTAAAGTCCATGGAGAATAAGAGCACCTCCTTCTGGGACACTGTAAAGTCCATGGAGAATAAGAGCACCTCCTTCTGGGACACTGTAAAGTCCATGGAGAATAAGAACACCTCCTTCTGGGACACTAAAGTCCATGGAGAATAAGAACACCTCCTTCTGGGACACTGTAAAGTCCATGGAGAATAAGAGCACCTCCTTCTGGGACACTAAAGTCCATGGAGAATAAGAGCACCTCCTTCTGGGACACTGTAAAGTCCATGGAGAATAAGAGCACCTCCTTCTGGGACACTAAAGTCCATGGAGAATAAGAGCACCTCCTTCTGGGACACTGTAAAGTCCATGGAGAATAAGAGCACCTCCTGGGACACTAACGTCCATTGAGAATAAGAACACCTCCTTCTGGGACACTAACGTCCATTGAGAATAAGAGCACCTCCTTCTGGGACACTGTAAAGTCCATGGAGAATAAGAGCACCTCCTTCTGGGACACTGTAAAGTCCATGGAGAATAAGAACACCTCCTCCTGGGACACTGTAAAGTCCATTGAGAATAAGAACACCTCCTTCTGGGATGCTAAAGTCCATGGAGAATAAGAGCACCTCCTTCTGGGACACTGTAAAGTCCATGGAGAATAAGAACACCTCCTTCTGGGACACTGTAAAGTCCATGGAGAATAAGAGCACCTCCTTCTGGGACACTGTAAAGTCCATGGAGAATAAGAGCACCTCCTTCTGGGACACTGTAAAGTCCATGGAGAATAAGAACACCTCCTTCTGGGACACTAAAGTCCATGGAGAATAAGAGCACCTCCTTCTGGGACACTGTAAAGTCCATGGAGAATAAGAACACCTCCTTCTGGGACACTAAAGTCCATGGAGAATAAGAACACCTCCTTCTGGGACACTTTAAAGTCCATGGAGAATAAGAACACCTCCTCCTGGGACACTGTAAAGTCCATGGAAAATAAGAACACCTCCTTCTGGGACACTGTAAAGTCCATGGAGAATAAGAGCACCTCCTTCTGGGACACTGTAAAGTCCATGGAGAATAAGAGCACCTCCTTCTGGGACACTAAAGTCCATGGAGAATAAGAACACCTCCTTCTGGGACACTGTAAAGTCCATGGAGAATAAGAACACCTCCTTCTGGGACACTAAAGTTCATGGAGAATAAGAGCACCTCCTTCTGGGACACTAAAGTCCATGGAGAATAAGAGCACCTCCTTCTGGGACACTAAAGTCCATGGAGAATAAGAGCACCTCCTTCTGGGACACTAAAGTCCATGGAGAATAAGAGCACCTCCTTCTGGGACACTAAAGTCCATGGAGAATAAGAGCACCTCCTTCTGGGACACTAAAGTCCATGGAGAATAAGAGCACCTCCTTCTGGGACACTAAAGTCCATGGAGAATAAGAGCACCTCCTTCTGGGACACTAAAGTCCATGGAGAATAAGAGCACCTCCTTCTGGGACACTAAAGTCCATGGAGAATAAGAGCACCTCCTTCTGGGACACTAAAGTCCATGGAGAATAAGAACACCTCCTTCTGGGACACTAAAGTCCATGGAGAATAAGAGCACCTCCTTCTGGGACACTGAAGTCCATGGAGAATAAGAGCACCTCCTTCTGGGACACTAAAGTCCATGGAGAATAAGAGCACCTCCTTCTGGGACACTAAAGTCCATGGAGAATAAGAGCACCTCCTTCTGGGACACTAAAGTCCATGGAGAATAAGAGCACCTCCTTCTGGGACACTAAAGTCCATGGAGAATAAGAGCACCTCCTTCTGGGACACTAAAGTCCATGGAGAATAAGAGCACCTCCTTCTGGGACACTAAAGTCCATGGAGAATAAGAGCACCTCTTTCTGGGACACTGAAGTCCATGGAGAATAAGAGCACCTCCTTCTGGGACACTAAAGTCCATGGAGAATAAGAGCACCTCCTTCTGGGACACTAAAGTCCATGGAGAATAAGAGCACCTCCTTCTGGGACACTGTAAAGTCCATGGAGAATAAGAGCACCTCCTTCTGGGACACTAAAGTCCATGGAGAATAAGAGCACCTCCTTCTGGGACACTAAAGTCCATGGAGAATAAGAGCACCTCCTTCTGGGACACTAAAGTCCATGGAGAATAAGAGCACCTCCTTCTGGGACACTAAAGTCCATGGAGAATAAGAACACCTCCTTCTGGGACACTAAAGTCCATGGAGAATAAGAACACCTCCTTCTGGGACACTAAAGTCCATTGAGAATAAGAACACCTCCTTCTGGGACACTAAAGTCCATGGAGAATAAGAGCACCTCCTTCTGGGACACTGTAAAGTCCATGGAGAATAAGAGCACCTCCTCCTGGGACACTGTAAAGTCCATGGAGAATAAGAACACCTCCTTCTGGGACACTGTAAAGTCCATGGAGAATAAGAGCACCTCCTTCTGGGACACTGTAAAGTCCATGGAGAATAAGAGCACCTCCTTCTGGGACACTGTAAAGTCCATGGAGAATAAGAACACCTCCTTCTGGGACACTAAAGTCCATGGAGAATAAGAACACCTCCTTCTGGGACACTGTAAAGTCCATGGAGAATAAGAGCACCTCCTTCTGGGACACTAAAGTCCATGGAGAATAAGAGCACCTCCTTCTGGGACACTGTAAAGTCCATGGAGAATAAGAGCACCTCCTTCTGGGACACTAAAGTCCATGGAGAATAAGAGCACCTCCTTCTGGGACACTGTAAAGTCCATGGAGAATAAGAGCACCTCCTGGGACACTAACGTCCATTGAGAATAAGAACACCTCCTTCTGGGACACTAACGTCCATTGAGAATAAGAGCACCTCCTTCTGGGACACTGTAAAGTCCATGGAGAATAAGAGCACCTCCTTCTGGGACACTGTAAAGTCCAGGTAGAATAAGAACACCTCCTCCTGGGACACTGTAAAGTCCATGGAGAATAAGAACACCTCCTTCTGGGACACTAAAGTCCATGGAGAATAAGAGCACCTCCTTCTGGGACACTTTAAAGTCCATGGAGAATAAGAACACCTCCTCCTGGGACACTGTAAAGTCCATGGAAAATAAGAACACCTCCTTCTGGGACACTGTAAAGTCCATGGAGAATAAGAGCACCTCCTTCTGGGACACTGTAAAGTCCACAGAGAATAAAAGCACCTCCTCCCAGCTGTCCACTGCACTGAGGCTAGGAAACACTGTCACCACTGATAAATCCACTATAATTGAGAATTTCAATAAGCATTTTTCTACGGCTGGCCATGCTTTCCACCTGGCTACCCCTACCCCGGTCAACAGCCCTGCACCCCCCACAGCAACTCGCCCAAGCCTCCCCCATTTCTCTTTCACCCAAATCCAGATAGCTGATGTTCTGAAAGAGTTACAAAATCTGGACCCCTACAAATCAGCCGGGCTAGACAATCTGGACCCTCTCTAAAATGACCCGCCGAAATTGTTGCCACCCCTATTACTAGAATGTTCAACCTCTTTCGTATTGTCTGAAATCCCCAAAGATTGGAAAGCTGCCGCGGTCATCCCCCTCTTCAAAGGGGGAGACACTATAGATCCAAACTGCTATAGACCTAAATATATCCTACCCTGCCATTCTAAGGTCTTTGAAAGCCAAGTTAACCTTCTCCGCTGTGCAATCTGGTTTCCGAGCCGGTCACTGGTGCACCTCAGCCACGCTGAAGGTCCTAAACGATATCATAACCGCCATCGATAAGAGACAATACTGTGCAGCCGTCTTCATCGACCTGGGCAAGGCTTTCGACTCTGTCAATCACATTATTCTTATAGGCAGATTCAACAGCCTTGATTTCTCAAATGACTGCCACACCTGGTTCACCAACTACTTCTCAGACAGAGTTCAGTGTGTCAAATCGGAGGGCCTGTTGTCCGGACCTCTGGCAGTCTTCTATGGGGGTGCCACAGGTTTCAGTTCTCGGGCCGACTCTTCTATGTATACATCAATGATGTCGCTCTTGCTGGTGGTGATTCTCTGAACCACCTCTACGCAGACGATACCATTCTGTATACTTTTGGCCCTTCTTTGGACACTGTGTTAACAAACCTCCAGACGAGCTTCAATGCCATACAACTCTCCTTCTGTGGCCTCCAACTGCTCTTAAATGCAAGTAAAACTAAATGCCTGGTCTTCAACCGATCGTTTGCCCACACCTGCCTGTCTAGCATCACTACTCTGTACGGTTCTGACTTAGAATATGTGGACAACTACAAATACCTGGATGTCTGGTTAGACTGTAAACTCTCCTTCCAGACTCACATTAAGCATCTCCATTCCAAAATTAAATATTGAATTGGCTTCCTATTTCGCTACAAAGAATCCTTCACTCATGCTGCCAAACATACCCTCGTAAAACTGACTATCCTACCGATCCTTGACTTCGGCGATGTCATTTACAAAATATCAGTCTATCACAGTGCCATCCGTTTTGTCGCCAAAGCCCCATATACTACCCACCACCGCGACCTGTATGCTCTCGGTGGCTGGCCCTTGGCTGGCCCTCGCTTCATATTCGTCGCCAAACCCACTGGCTCCAGGTCATCTATACGTTTTTGCTAGGTAAAGCCCCGCCTAATCTCAGTTCACTGGTCACGATAACAACACCCACCTGTAGCACGCGCTCCTGCAGGTATATGTCACTGGTCACCCACTAAGCCAATTCCTCCTTTGGCCGCCTTTCCTTCCAGTTCTCTGCTGCAAATGACCCAAACAAATTGCAAAAATCACTGAAGCTGGAGACTCATATCTCCTTCACTAGCTTTAAGCACCAGCTGTCAGAGCAGCTCACAGATCCCTGCACCTGTACATAGCCCATCTGTAAATAGCCCATCTGTAAATAGCCCAATCCAACTACCTCATCCCCATGTTATTTATTTCTCTCATTTGCACCCCAGTTTCTCTAATTGCACATTCATCTTCTGCACATCTATCACTCCAGTGTTTAACTGCTATATTGTAATTATTTCGCCACCATGGCCTATTTATTGCCTTACCTCCCATATCCTACCTCATTTGCACTCAATGTATATAGACTTTTTCTACTGTATTATTGGGTGTATGTTTGTTTTACTCCATGTGTAACTCTGTGTCGTTGTATCTGTTGAACTGCTTTGCTTTATCTTGGCCAGGTCGCAGTTGTAAATGAACTGTTCTCAACTGGCCTACCTGGTTAAATAAAAGGTTAAATATATTTTTTGTTTTTAAATCAACTCTTTTAGAAAAGAAACAAGGTTTGATTTACAGTTTTACCAAATGTACATTTATTTTTTAAAAAGTGTCATTATACACAATAAATACAATACAAAATTAATCTGTAATAATATACTACCAATTCTCTTCAGGTTTTGTTGTACATTAGTTTGTTTGTCCATGTTGTTGTTGCTCTCGCTGCGTTTGGGTTTGACTTCTCCACTGGGCTTTGAAGAGGGATGACATGGAGGAAGAGAGGGATGACATGGAGGAAGAGAGGGATGACATGGAGGAAGAGAGGGATGGATGGACAGTGATGGAGGGGGGGGGGGGGGTAAGGGTGGCCGTCTGTGTGTTGACTGAAATGCATCGAACATATTGAACCGGTCAGAAAGACCAGTTGCCAGGACAACCAGAGACATTCACAACAGAAGAGATGTGTTTTACCATACAGGCGATTTCATTAACACCTCAACAATACAGTAATGTGGTTCCATTAGAGACCGAGAGCAACCCACAACAGTCAACCCACAACAGTCAACCCACAACAGTCAGTCAGAGAACAGCCACAACAGTCAACCCACAGCAGTCAACCCACAACAGTCAACCCACAACAGTCAGTCAGAGAGCAGCCACAACAGCCAACCCACAACAGTCAGAGAGCAACCCACAACAGTCAACCCACAGCAGTCAACCCACAGCAGTCAACCCACAACAGTCAACCCACAGCAGTCAACCCACAGCAGTCAACCCACAGCAGTCAACCCACAGCAGTCAACCCACAACAGTCAGTCAGAGATTAACCCACAAGTAAACCCACAACAGTCAACCCACAAGTCAGTCAGAGAGCAGCCACAACAGTCAACCCACAACAGTCAGTCAGAGAGCAGTCACCTCACTATTAAAACCAGTGATACACCATGAATATGATGATGGACAACAGAGTAAAGAGGACAGTTGACCTGGGGAACACATGGACAACAGAGTAAAGAGGACAGTTGACCTGGGGAACACATGGACAACAGAGTAAAGAGGACAGTTGACCTGGGGGACACATGGACAACAGGAGAAGAGGACAGTTGACCTGGGGGACACATGGACAACAGGAGAAGAGGACAGTTGACCTGGGGGACACATGGACAACAGGAGAAGAGGACAGTGGGTTACCTAGTGACAGCAGGCTGTAGGGCATTATAAACCAGACCTCTCCCTTCCTGGTGTGGGTTTCCTAGTGACAGCAGGCTGTAGGGCGTTCTAAACCAGACCTCTCTCTTCCTGGTGTGGGTTACCTAGTGACAGCAGGCTGTAGGGCATTCTAAACCAGACCTCTCTCTTCCTGGTGTGGGTTACCTATTGACAGCAGGCTGTAGGGCGTTATAAACCAGACCTCTCTCTTCCTGGTGGGGGTTACCTATTGACAGCAGGCTGTAGGGCGTTATAAACCAGACCTCTCTCTTCCTGGTGTGGGTTTCCTAGTGACAGCAGGCTGTAGGGCATTCTAAACCAGACCTCTCTCTTCCTGGTGTGGGTTACCTAGTGACAGCAGGCTGTAGGGTGTTATAAACCAGACCGCTCTCTTCCTGGTGTGGGTTACCTAGTGACAGCAGGCTGTAGGGTGTTCTAAACCAGACCTCTCTCTTCCTGGTGTGGGTTACCTAGTGACAGCAGGCTGTAGGGTGTTATAAACCAGACCTCTCTCTTCCTGGTGTGGGTTTCCTAGTGACAGCAGGCTGTAGGGCGTTCTAAACCAGACCTCTCTTCCTGGTGTGGGTTACCTAGTGACAGCAGGCTGTAGGGCATTCTAAACCAGACCTCTCTCTTCCTGGTGTGGGTTTCCTAGTGACAGCAGGCTGTAGGGCGTTATAAACCAGACCGCTCTCTTCCTGGTGTGGGTTACCTAGTGACAGCAGGCTGTAGGGCGTTCTAAACCAGACCTCTCCCTTCCTGGCGTGGGTTACCTAGTGACAGCAGGCTGTAGGGCTTTCTAAACCAGACCTCTCTTCCTGGTGTGGGTTACCTAGTGACAGCAGGCTGTAGGGCGTTCTAAACCAGACCTCTCTTCCTGGTGTGGGTTACCTAGTGACAGCAGGCTGTAGGGTGTTATAAACCAGACCTCTCTCTTCCTGGTGTGGGTTACCTAGTGACAGCAGGCTGTAGGGCGTTATAAACCAGACCTCTCTCTTCCTGGTGTGGGTTACCTAGTGACAGCAGGCTGTAGGGCGTTCTAAACCAGACCTCCCTCTTCCTGGTGTGGGTTACCTAGTGACAGCAGGCTGTAGGGTGTTATAAACCAGACCGCTCTCTTCCTGGTGTGGGTTACCTAGTGACAGCAGGCTGTAGGGCGTTATAAACCAGACCTCTCTTCCTGGTGTGGGTTACCTAGTGACAGCAGGCTGTAGGGCGTTATAAACCAGACCTCTCTCTTCCTGGTGTGGGTTACCTAGTGACAGCAGGCTGTAGGGCTTTCTAAACCAGACCTCTCTTCCTGGTGTGGGTTACCTAGTGACAGCAGGCTGTAGGGCGTTATAAACCAGACCTCTCTCTTCCTGGTGTGGGTTACCTAGTGACAGCAGGCTGTAGGGTGTTATAAACCAGACCGCTCTCTTCCTGGTGTGGGTTACCTAGTGACAGCAGGCACACCGCAGTAAAACCGTTTGCAACAGAAAAAACAAATCTGTGTTCTTATTGGACTAGATTGTGTAGTTTCAGATTCTTTTTCACCCGTTTCACCTAGTGAACATGACCACGGTGTTATTTCTGCACCAGGAGACAGACAGACAGACAGACAGACAGACAGAGACAGACAGACAGACCATGATGAACTAAGGAATGTAATGGAATACAGCGTGTGAATGAAAAACCTCAAGACTAATTATTCTAATGAATGATTGAGCGTGGTTGAGAGAGAGCAGAGGAGACTTCCAGAGTAAAACACGATACCTTTTTACACAGAGAGAGAGAGAGACAGAGAGACAGAGAGACAGAGAGACAGAGAGAGAGAGAGAGAGAGAGAGAGAGAGAGAGAGAGAGAGAGAGAGAGAGACATCATCCACTCATCCATGGAGAGACTGTGAGCATTGGGTCATGTTGTAAAGTAGACAACATTCAGATGGACAAACAGTTCATTAAAACACAGCGAGACTTCTCTGTCCGCCTCTCCTCCTCTTCAGTCTCTACTGTCCCGTGTGTGTGTGTGTGTGTGTGTGTGTGTGTGTGTGTGTGTGTTATCTGCCTTGAGTCTGTGGCACCAGGCCGCCATTGCGTCCTCGGCCTCCAACCTGAGAAGAGGAGGAGGATGAGGAAGAGGAGGAGGGTCTGTGTGTGTTTGAGGAGGACTGGGGGCCTGTGGCGCGCTGTGGCCTGGCGGGGCCTCCTTTAGCCCCGCGCGGCGGGGGCCCCTGGACCTGGCCCTGCAGGTTGAGGATGGAGTCGATAGCACACTGCAGGTGCTCGTTAAGAGACTCATCGTGTGGCGGGGAACCGGAGGAGAAGGAGGCGTTGTCCATGTCAGGGGAGTCCGACTTACAGCGCTTAGCAGGAAGTGATGAGTCTCTGTAACAGGAAGCATCTGGCGGCGTGGACGGGGGCCCAGGGGCATGCTGGTCCATTCTGAACGTTCCGCTCCCTGACCTCTGATGGTTTTTACTGCTCACCCTTTTACACCTCCCCATGTCCCCCCCTCTGTCCCCCCCTCTGTCCGCTCCTCTGTCCCCCCCTCTGTCCGCCCCTCTGTCCGCTCCTCTGTCCGCCCCTCTGTCCGCCCCTCTGTCCGCCCCTCTGTCCGCCCCTCTGTCCGCCCCTCTGTCCGCTCCTCTGTCCCCCCCTCTGTCCGCTCCTCTGTCCGCCCCTCTGTCCGCTCCTCTGTCCCCCCCTCTGTCCCCCTGCTCCCCCTCACCGTCTCTGGTTCTGCCTGAGAGGTGAGGGTGGGTGTTTGTGTTTTTGATGCCGCGGTACAACACCTCCAGACCTAAGCCAGGGGAGGAGGAGGTGGAGTTCCCCAGCCTCGGTGCCTCTCGGCTGGGCTCTGTGTGGGCGTGGGAGCCCACCTCCCTGGAGCTGCCTCCTCTCTTCTCCAACTTCACGTTGGCGATCACTGTCCGCTCCGAGAGGGCAGAGGGTGAGGAGGGTGGGAGGGGAGATTTGGGGGGTGAGGGGGAGGGACGGGGGTACGGGACACTGTCTCCTCCTCCTCCCGGTACCCCCGGTCGGACGCGCGGGCTGATGTTCTCCCGGTAAGTCTTCCGTAGCGGTAGACGGCAAGTGGTCTGAGGAGGAGTGACCGTGGAGGCGGGGTTACGCTCGACTCCACCCACATTGTGATGTTCTAACGTTCCGTTAATTTGAGCAGTGAAAGAGGATGAGGATGGTGTTGTCGTTGATGATGAAGACCAAGGGTGATAGGAGGAGGGGGGTGGGGGGGCTGTGACTCTCTGGAGGGGGCTGGGGGTCGCCTGTGTGGTTTCTATGGAGACCGTTGCCGAGGAAGTGGCATTACAGGTAGGGGGTGGAGTCCTAATGACAGTAGTTATAGAAGGAGGAGTGACTAGTGCTGCTACAGCTCGGGCTTTTGGGTGCGTCAGTGCTGATTGTGGCTGGGTGGTGGGGTGGGTGGTGGGGTGTGGCTGGGTGATGGGGTGTGGTTGGGTGGTGGGGTGTGGTTGGGCTTGAGGCTGGGGTGTGGATGGTGTGTCGAGGGCGGTGTTGTGTACCACCTTACTAAACCCCGCTTCCTGTTTGATCTTGAGCTTCAAGCCGATGCGTGGGCGGGCGGCGTAAGTCTTCATGGGAGGTTTACTGGTCCTCTGGGGGAGAGAATCATCATCATCATCATCAGCTGGACGAGAGGAGGGGCGGTAGGAGGAGTTGGAGGAGAAGGAGCGGTAGGAGGAGCTGGATGAGGAAGGAGGCGGAGGACCGTGGCTGAAGGAGGAGCTGTGACTCTGGGTGTCAACTGTCTGTCTGACCCCTGACCCCGACCTGGCTACAGGAGCTGGGGAGCTGGACCAGGAGGCAGACGCCCCCGCTCCTCCCTGCTTTATCACCAGCTTGGTGGAGGGGAAGTGGGCCGGTGTTGAGGCTGTGATGGGGGTAGGACCTTTATCTGTCCCTGCCACAGATACACGACTCCACACGACGCTGGGCTCAGCAGACACAAAAGACTGGGGCACCCTGGCAGCTACACTCTCCTGCTCCAGCATCTTCGAGTTGGCAACGTACTCCTCTGGAGAGAGAGACAGAGAGAGACAGAGAGAGAGACAGAACGAGAGAGACAGAGAGAGAGAGAGAGAGAGAGAGAGAGAGAGAGAGAGAGAGAGAGAGAGAGACAGACAGAGAGAGAGACAGAGAGAGAGAGACAGAGAGAGACAGAGAGAGAGAGACAGAGAGAGACAGACAGAGACACACAGAGAGAGAGACAGAGAGACAGAGAGAGACACACAGAGAGAGAGACACACAGAGAGACAGACACACAGAGAGACAGACAGAGACACACAGAGAGAGAGACAGAGACACAGAGAGAGAGAGACAGAGAGAGAGAGAGACACAGAGAGAGACAGACACACAGAGAGAGAGACAGAGACACAGAGAGAGAGACAGAGAGAGAGAGACAGAGATAGAGACAGAGATAGAGACAGAGAGAGAGAGAGACAGAGAGAGAGAGTAATAGGGAGAAAGATA
Organism: Oncorhynchus mykiss; assembly: GCF_057628025.1. Classification (NCBI taxonomy): domain Eukaryota; kingdom Metazoa; phylum Chordata; class Actinopteri; order Salmoniformes; family Salmonidae; genus Oncorhynchus; species Oncorhynchus mykiss. The sequence continues at coordinate 43,080,756 of NC_143045.1, read as the reverse complement.
TGTTATAAGATGAGGCAGAAAGAGAGACCTAACCAAAGACAAAGCTACTCCAAACACTGATCTGATTAGCTATGTGCTGCTCTGCTATACATGAGGGACAGACTGACCAATAGAAACGTTACAAAGCTTCTCCTTGCTGATCTCTTGTAATTATTGTCAATTCTCTCACTCCCCAAGAGGTTGATCATCTCAAGACACTGGCCAGGGGATAACACATCCACCAAGACACTGGCCAGGGGATAACACATCCACCAGGGGATAACACATCCACCAAGACACTGGCCAGGGGATAACACATCCACCAGGGGATAACACATCCACCAAGACACTGGCCAGGGTATAACACATCCACCAGGGATAACACATCCACCAGGGGATAACACATCCACCAGGGGATAACACATCCACCAAGACACTGGCCAGGGGATAACACATCCACCAGGGGATAACACATCCACCAGGGATAACACATCCACCAGGGGATAACACATCCACCAGGGGATAACACATCCACCAGGGGATAACACATCCACCAAGACACTGGCCAGGGGATAACACATCCACCAGGGGATAACACATCCACCAGGGGATAACACATCCACCAGGGGATAACACATCCACCAAGACACTGGCCAGGGGATAACACATCCACCAGGGGATAACACATCCACCAAGACACTGGCCAGGGGATAACACATCCACCAGGGGATAACACATCCACCAGGGATAACACATCCACCAGGGGATAACACATCCACCAGGGGATAACACATCCACCAGGGGATAACACATCCACCAAGACACTGGCCAGGGGATAACACATCCACCAGGGGATAACACATCCACCAGGGGAGATAACACATCCACCAGGGGATAACACATCCACCAGGGGATAACACATCCACCAGGGGATAACACATCCACCAGGGGATAACACATCCACCAAGACACTGGCCAGGGGATAACACATCCACCAGGGATAACACATCCACCAGGGGATAACACATCCACCAGGGGATAACACATCCACCAGGGGATAACACATCCACCAGGGATAACACATCCACCAGGGATAACACATCCACCAGGGGATAACACATCCACCAGGGGATAACACATCCACCAAGACACTGGCCAGGGGATAACACATCCACCAGGGGATAACACATCCACCAGGGATAACACATCCACCAGGGGATAACACATCCACCAAGACACTGGCCAGGGGATAACACATCCACCAAGACACTGGCCAGGGGATAACACATCCACCAGGGGATAACACATCCACCAAGACACTGGCCAGGGGATAACACATCCACCAAGACACTGGCCAGGGGATAACACATCCACCAGGGATAACACATCCACCAGGGTATAACACATCCACCAGGGGATAACACATCCACCAAGACACTGGCCAGGGGATAACACATCCACCAGGGGATAACACATCCACCAGGGATAACACATCCACCAGGGTATAACACATCCACCAGGGGATAACACATCCACCAGGGATAACACATCCACCAGGACACAGGCCAGGGGATAACACATCCACCAGGGGATAACACATCCACCAGGACACTGGCCAGGGGATAACACATCCACCAGGGGATAACACATCCACCAGGACACTGGCCAGGGGATAACACATCCACCAGGGGATAACACATCCACCAGGGATAACACATCCACCAAGACACTGGCCAGGGGATAAAACATCCACCAGGGATAACACATCCACCAGGGGATAACACATCCACCAGGACACTGGCCAGGGGATAACACATCCACCAGGGGATAACACATCCACCAAGACAATGGCCAGGGGATAACACATCCACCAAGACACTGGCCAGGGGATAACACATCCACCAGGGGATAACACATCCACCAAGACAGGGGATAACACATCCACCAGGGATAACACATCCACCAAGACACTGGCCAGAGGATAACACACCCACCTGGGATAACACATCCACCAGGACACTCGCCAGGGGATAACACATCCACCAGGGATAACACATCCACCAGGGATAACACATCCACCAGGGATAACACATCCACCAGGGATAACACACCCACCAGGGATAACACACCCACCAGGGGATAACACACCCACCAGGGGATAACACACCCACCAGGGGATAACACATCCACCAGGGGATAACACATCCACCAGGGGATAACACATCCACCAGGGGATAACACCTCCACCAGGGATAACACACCCACCAGGGGATAACACATCCACCAAAACACTGGCCAGGGGATAACACATCCACCAGGACACTGGCCAGGGGATAACACATCCACCAGGACACTGGCCAGGGGATAACACATCCACCAGGGGATAACACATCCACCAGGGATAACACATCCACCAAGACACTGGCCAGGGGATAACACATCCACCAGGGATAACACATCCACCAGGGGATAACACATCCACCAGGGATAACACATCCACCAGGGATAACACATCCACCAGGGGATAACACATCCACCAGGGATAACACATCCACCAGGGATAACACATCCACCAGGGATAACACATCCACCAGGGATAACACATAAGTGATAAAACACATCCACAATACCCCATAAAAGGCACCTAAAGGAGTCTCTGACCATGAGAAACAAGATTCTCTGGCCTCGTTGAAACCATTAAACATGAATACTTTCCATATGCACTGTAGGGTAGCTGAGTGGTTAGAGCGTTGGACTAGTAACCGAAAGTTCAGCCGACAAGGTACAAATCTGTCGTTCTGCCCCTGAACAGGCAGTTAACCCACTGTTCCTAGACCAGTTAACCCACTGTTCCTAGACCAGTTAACCCACTGTTCCTAGACCAGTTAACCCACTGTTCCTAGACCAGTTAACCCCACTGTTCCTAGACCAGTTAACCCCACTGTTCCTAGACCAGTTAACCCCACTGTTCCTAGACCAGTTAACCCCACTGTTCCTAGACCAGTTAACCCCACTGTTCCTAGACCAGTTAACCCCACTGTTCCTAGACCAGTTAACCCCACTGTTCCTAGACCAGTTAACCCCACTGTTCCTAGACCAGTTAACCCCACTGTTCCTAGACCAGTTAACCCCACTGTTCCTAGACCAGTTAACCCCACTGTTCCTAGACCAGTTAACCCCACTGTTCCTAGACCAGTTAACCCCACTGTTCCTAGACCAGTTAACCCCACTGTTCCTAGACCAGTTAACCCCACTGTTCCTAGACCAGTTAACCCACTGTTCCTAGACCAGTTAACCCACTGTTCCTAGACCAGTTAACCCCCTGTTCCTAGACCAGTTAACCCCCTGTTCCTAGACCAGTTAACCCCACTGTTCCTAGACCAGTTAGCCCACTGTTCCTAGGCCAGTTAGCCCACTGTTCCTAGACCAGTTAACCCACTGTTCCTAGACCAGTTAACCCACTGTTCCTAGACCAGTTAACCCACTGTTCCTAGGCCAGTTAACCCACTGTTCCTAGACCAGTTAACCCCACTGTTCCTAGACCAGTTAACCCACTGTTCCTAGACCAGTTAACCCACTGTTCCTAGACCAGTTAACCCACTGTTCCTAGACCAGTTAACCCCACTGTTCCTAGGCCAGTTAACCCACTGTTCCTAGACCAGTTAACCCACTGTTCCTAGGCCAGTTAACCCACTGTTCCTAGACCAGTTAACCCACTGTTCCTAGACCAGTTAACCCACTGTTCCTAGGCCAGTTAACCCACTGTTCCTAGACCAGTTAACCCACTGTTCCTAGGCCAGTTAACCCACTGTTCCTAGACCAGTTAACCCCACTGTTCCTAGACCAGTTAACCCCACTGTTCCTAGACCAGTTAACCCACTGTTCCTAGACCAGTTAACCTACTGTTCCTAGACCAGTTAACCCCACTGTTCCTAGACCAGTTAACCCCACTGTTCCTAGACCAGTTAACCCACTGTTCCTAGACCAGTTAACCCACTGTTCCTAGACCAGTTAACCCACTGTTTCTAGACCAGTTAACCCCACTGTTCCTAGACCAGTTAACCCCACTGTTCCTAGACCAGTTAACCCCACTGTTCCTAGACCAGTTAACCCACTGTTCCTAGACCAGTTAACCCACTGTTCCTAGACCAGTTAACCCACTGTTCCTAGACCAGTTAACCCCACTGTTCCTAGACCAGTTAACCCCACTGTTCCTAGACCAGTTAACCCACTGTTCCTAGACCAGTTAACCCACTGTTCCTAGACCAGTTAACCCACTGTTCCTAGACCAGTTAACCCACTGTTCCTAGACCAGTTAACCCCACTGTTCCTAGGCCAGTTAACCCACTGTTCCTAGACCAGTTAACCCACTGTTCCTAGGCCAGTTAACCCACTGTTCCTAGACCAGTTAACCCACTGTTCCTAGGCCAGTTAACCCACTGTTCCTAGGCCGTCAATGAAAATTAGAATTTGTTCTTAACTGACTTGCCTCGTTAAATAAAGGTTAAAATAATAATGAAAAAAAAAAGAAGATCCACACACTGAAAAGTTTTAGAACACCTACTCATTCAAGGGTTCTAGAACACCTACTCATTCAAGGGTTCTAGAACACCTACTCATTCAAGGGTTCTAGAACACCTACTCATTCAAGGGTTTTTCTTTATTTTGACTGTTTTCTACATTGTAGAATAATAGTGAAGACATCAAAACTATGAAATAACACATATGGAATCATGTAGTAACAAAAGAAATATTAAACAAATCAAAATATATTTTATGAGCATTATAAAATATATTTTTTACATTTGAGATTCTTCAAAGTAGCCACCCTTGATGACTTCATGACAGCTTTGCAAACTCTTGGCATTCTCTCAACCAGCTTCACCTGGAATGCTTTTCCAACAGTCTTGAAGGAGTTCCCACATACGCTGAGCACTTGTTGGCTGCTTTTCCTTCACTCCGCATTCCGATTCATCCCAAACCATCTCAAATGGGTTGAGGTCGAGTGATTGTGGAGGCCAGGTCATCTGATGCAGAACTCCATCACTCTCCTCTTGGTCAAATTGTCCTTACACAGCCTGGAGTTGTGTTGGGTCAGAGTCCTGTTGAAAAACAAATGGATAGTCCCACTAAGCCCAAACCAGATGGGATGGTGTATCGCTGCAGAATACTGTGGTAACCATTCTGGTTATGTGTGCCTTGAATTCTAAATAAATCACTGACAGTGCCACCAGCCAAGCACCCCCACACATGCAGAGATCATCTGTTCACCTACTCTGTGTCTCTCAAAGACACAGAGGTTGGAACCTGTAATTTCTGAGGTGCAGTTAATTGCCGATTTCTGAGGCTGGTAACTCTAATGAACTTATCCTCTGCAGCAGAGGTAACTCTGGGTCTTCCTTTCCTGTGGGTTCCTCATGAGAGACAGTTTCATCATATCGCAGAAGAAGTACCTCTGGGTCTTCCTTTCCTGTGGCGGTCCTCATAGCGCCAGTTTCATCATATCGCAGAAGAGGTAACTCTGGGTCTTCCTTTACTGTGGCGGTCCTCATGAGAGACATACGCGCCAGTTTCATCACAGCACATGATGGTTTTTGGGACTGCAGTCGAAGAAACTTTCAAAGTTCCTGACATTTTCCGGATTGACTGACCTTCATGTTTTAAAGTAATGATGGACTGTCGTTTATTTGTGCTGTTCTTGCCATAATATGGACTTGGTCTCTTACCAAATAAGGCTATCTTCTGTATACCAACCCTACCTTCTCACAACACAACTGATTGGCTCAAACGCATTAAGAAGGAAAGAAATTCCCACAAATTAACTTTTTTTAAAAAGGCACATTTGTTAATTGAAATGCATTCCAGGTTGACTACCTCATGAAAGTTGGTTGAGAGAATGCCAAGAGTGTGCAAAGCTGTCATCAAGGCAAAGGGTGGCTACTTTGAAGAATCTCAAATATATATTTTGATTTGTTTAACACTTTGTTATTGTTTACAATGTTTACAAATGATTAAAAAGCAGTAATTGTATTATTCAACGGTCGTCTTTTTTCCTTCCTTACGAAGCTACGCAATCATTCCAGACCCCACTTTGTGTGTGTGTGTGTGTATAAATATACACGGAACTAAAATATAAAACACAACATTGTAAAGTGTTGGTCCCGTGTTTCATGAGCTGAAATAAAAGATCCCAGAAATGTTCCATATGCACAAAAAAAACGCCCATTTCTCCACATCGGGTGGGCCAGTCTGATTGGGAAGCCAGGCCCAGCCAGGGGGTGGGCCTATGCCCTTCAAGAGCCACCCATGGCTGCGCCCCTGCCAAGTCACGGAAAATCCATAAAAATATGGACCTAATGAATGTATTAAAAAATGTAGTGATTTCCTTATTTGAACTGTGGCGCAGTAAAAATTGTTGCGTTTATATTTTTCGTAAAGTATATATTATATATAATTATTATATATTTTTTATATATAAAAAAGGTACAGGTATGTTAGATATACATTGGAGTCCAGAATTATTGGTGCCTTCAATAGTTAAGGCTCCCCCCGAGTGTTCAGAAGTTCGGATGAATGATGTGCCCAAAGTAAATTTTGGTAAATTACAGCCTTATTCTAAAAGGGATTAAATGAAAAGAATCCTCAGCAATCTACACACAATACCCAATAATGATGAAGCAAAAAAAGGTTTAGATATATTTTTGCAAATTTATTTAGAATAAAAAAAACAAATAGTCAAACCCTTTACTATGAGACCGGAAATTGAGCTCAGGTGCATCCCGTTTCCACAACTTGATTGGAGTACACCTGTGGTAAATTCAATTGATTTGGACATGATTTGGAAAGGCACACACCTGTCTATATAAGGTCCCACAGTTGGCAGTGCATGTCAGAGCAAAAACCAAGCCTTGAGGTCAAAGGAATTGTCCGTAGAGCTCCAAGACCTGATTGTGGGGAAGGGTACCAAAACATTTCTGCAGCATTGAAGGTCCCCAAGAAACCAGTGACCTCCAACACTCTTAAATGGAAGAAGTTTGGAACCACCAAGACTCTTCTATAGCTGGCAGCCCGGCCAAACTGAGCAATCGGGGAGAAGAGCCTTGGTCAGGGAGGTGACCAAGACCCTGACGGTCACTCTGACAGAGCTCTAGAGTTACTCTTCCAGAAAAACAACAATCTCTGCAGAATTCCACCAATCAGGCCTTTATGGTAGAGTGGCCAGACGGAAGCCACTCCTCAGTAAAAGGCACATGACAGCCCACTTGAAGTTTCCCAAAAGGCACCTAAAGACTCTCAGACCATGAGAAACAAGATTCTCTGGTCTGATGATACCAAGATTGAACTCTTTGGCCTGAATGTCAAGCGTCACATCTGGAGGAAACCTGGCACCATCCCTACGGTGAAGCATGGTGGTGGCAGCATCATACTGTGGGGATGTTTTTCAATGGCCAGGACTGGGAGACTAGTCAAGATCGAGGGGAAAGATGAACGGAAGAACTACCCATCCCGGATCCGGGAGAATTGTCATCAACGACACTAATTAGCATAGTGCAACGGTCAAAAAATATTACTAGAAAATATTAATATTCATGAAATCACAAGTGAAATATAATGAAAACACAGCTTAGCCTTTTGTTAAATCACCCTGTCATCTCAGATTTTGAAATTATGCTTTACAGCCAAAGCAAGACAAGCGTTTGTGTAAGTTTATCATTAGCCTAGCATAGCATTATGTCCAGCTAGCAGCAGGAAGCTTGGTCACGAAAATCAGAAAAGCAATCGAATTAACCGTTTACCTTTGATGATCTTCGGATGTTTTCACTCACGAGACTCCCAGTTAGACAGCAAATGTTCCTTTTATTCCATAAAGATTATTTTTATATCCAAAATACCTCCGTTTGGTTGTCACGTTATGTTCAGAAATCCGCCGGAAATAGCGGTCACGACAACGCAGAAAAAAAAGTCAAATTATATCCATAATATCGACAGAAACATGGCAAACGTTTTTAATAATCAAGCCTCAAGGTGTTTTTCAAATATCTATTCGATAATATGTCAACCGGGACAATTGGCTTTTCAGTAGGAGCGAGAGGAAAAATGACTACCTCTGTCTTTTACGCAAGAATCACTCTGAGAGCCCTCAGCTGGCCACTCACGCAATGACAATGCCCCCGTGCACAAAGCGAGGTTCATACAGAAATAAATGGTTTGTCGAGATCGGTGTGGAAGAACTTGACTGGCCTGCACAGAGCCCTGACCTCAACCCCATCGAACACATTTGGGATGAATTGGAACGCAGACTGCGAGCCAGGCCTAATCGCCCAACATCAGTGCCCGACCTCACTAATGCTCTTGTTACTGAATGGAAGTAAGTCCCCTGCATTAATATTCCAAAATATAGTGGAAAGCCATCCCAGAATGGAATAGGCTGTTATAACAGCAGAGGGAACCAACTCCATTTTACTGCCAATGATTTTGGAACAAGATGTTCGACAAGCAAGTGCCCACACACTTATGGACACACAGTGTATATCCATCCATTCCTATCTCTATATAGATATCTACATATCTCTATATAGATATCTACATATCTATATCTACATATCTATATCTACATATCTACATCTCTACATCTACATATCTATATCAACATATCTCTATATAGATATCTACATATCTATATCAACATATCTCTATATAGATATCTACATATCTACATATCTCTATCTACACATCTCTATCTACACATCTCTATCTACACATCTATATCTCTACATATCTATATCTCTACATATCTACATATCTACATCTACATATCTACATCTACATATCTACATCTACATATCTACATCTACATATCTACATCTACATATCTACATCTACATATCTACATCTACATATCTACATCTACATATCTACATCTACATATCTACATCTACATATCTATATCTCTACATATCTACATATCTATATCTCTACATATCTATATCTCTACATATCTACATCTACATATCTACATCTACATATCTATATCTCTACATATCTACATATCTATATCTCTACATATCTACATCTACATAGCTATATCTCTACATATCTACATCTCTATATATCTACATCTCCACATATCTACATCTCTACATATCTACATCTACATATCTACATCTACATATCTATATCTCTACATCTACATATCTATATCTCTACATATCTACATCTACATATCTATATCTCTACATATCTACATCTACATATCTACATCTACATATCTACATCTACATATATACATCTACATATCTACATCTACATATCTATATCTCTACATATCTACATCTACATATCTACATCTACATATCTACATCTACATATCTATATCTCTACAGTTGAAGTCAGAAGTTTAAAAAAAAAAAAAAAGGGGAGGCTTGCAAGTTGAAGAACACCATCCCAACCGTGAAGCACGGGGGTGGCAGCATCATGTTGTGGGGGTGGCAGCATCATGTTGTGGGGGTGGCAGCATCATGTTGTGGGGGTGGCAGCATCATGTTGTGGGGGTGGCAGCATCATGTTGTGGGGGTGCTTTGCTGCAGGAGGGACTGGTGCACTTATGAAAATTATGTGGATATATTGAAGCTACATCTCAAAACATCAATCAGGAAGTTGTAGGCAGAACTGAAAAAAGCATGTGCGAGCAAGGAGGCCTACAAACCTGACTCGGTTACACCAGCTCTGTCAGGAGGAATGGGCCAAAATTCACCCAACTTGTTGTGGAAGGCTACCCGAAACGTTTGACCCAAGTTAAAACAATTTGAAGGCAATGCTACCAAATACAAATTGAGTGTATGTAAACTTCTGACCCAGTGGGAATGTGATGAAAGAAATAAAAGCTGAAATAAATAATTCTCTCTAATATTATTCTGACATTTCACATTCTTAAAATAAAGTGGTGATCCTAACTGACCTAAAACAGGGATTTTTTTACTAGGATTAAATCTCAGGAATTGCATTTAAACTCAGTCTTTCACATTTGGCTAAGGTGTATGTAAACTTCTGACTTCAACTGCGCACACACACAAACACGCATATATATATATACACACACACACACACACACACACACACACACACACACACACACACACACACTGTATAGTATTACCAGGTCTGTCCCTGGCGAGGATGCGGTCCTGTCCAAGAGAGATCTTCTCCTCCTGAATAAACATCCTGTCCATCATTACCATCTCAGCTGACGGTCCAAGGCGCTGTGAAACATACAACAGAAACACAGCCAACCAGCCAATCAATCAATGAATCAATGAATGCGCCACAGCACATCGGTTAGTGGAGGGAGAGAAAGAACACACTGAACAGTGGAGGAGGGCTGAGTAGGACAAGGAGGAGGAGAAGGACAAGAACCATTGAGATCAATGTGAGAAAAAAGTTGTTAATAAGGTAACAATATTAATTACTTACCGTTGATAATAACCTAAAATAATATTAATTACTTACTGTTGATAATAAGGTAATATAATATGTTATATAATATTAATAACTTACCGTTGACTCCTCAAAAAGCAGGTGTCTGTATTTATCCAGCATGGCCTGCGTTCTCTTCAGGAGCTGGCTGGAAACACTCTCAAACTCATCATCCACTGAGGGGGGGGGGGGGGGGGCAGAGAGGGAGAGAATGGAACATGGGTAATCAAACTCATCATCCACTGAGGGGGGGGGGGGGGCAGAGAGGGAGAGAATGGAACATGGGTAATCAAACTCATCATCCACTGAGGGAGGGAGGGGGGGGGGGGCAGAGAGGGAGAGAATGGAACATGGGTAATCAAACTCATCATCCACTGAGGGAGGGAGGGGGGGGGGGGGGGGGCAGAGAGGGAGAGAATGGAACATGGGTAATCAAACTCATCATCCACTGAGGGGGGGGGGGGGCAGAGAGGGAGAGAATGGAACATGGGTAATCAAACTCATCATCCACTGAGGGAGGGAGGGGGGGGGGCAGAGAGGGAGAGAATGGAACATGGGTAATCAAACTCATCATCCACTGAGGGAGGGAGGGGGGGGGGGGGGCAGAGAGGGAGAGAATGGAACATGGGTAATCAAACTCATCATCCACTGAGGGGGGGGGGGGGGGCAGAGAGGGAGAGAATGGAACATGGGTAATCAGACCCAACGGTCATTAGGGCTTGGAGTTTCTGGTCAGGTCATGTGGTCACTCCCGACCATACACATTAGGGCTTGGAGTTTCTGGTCAGGTCATGTGGTCAATCCCGACCATACACATTAGGGCTTGGAGTTTTTGGTCAGGTCATGTGGTCACTCCCGACCATACACATTAGGGCTTGGAGTTTCTGGTCAGGTCATGTGGTCACTCCCGACCATACACATTAGGGCTTGGAATTGCCAAGGACCTCACAATATGATCACGATTCTATATGTATTGAGATTCTCACTCACGATTCTATATGTATTGAGATTCTCACTCACGATTCTATATGTATTGAGATTCTATATGTATTGAGATTCTATATGTATTGAGATTCTATATGTATTGAGATTCTATCTATATGTATTGAGATTCTATATGTATTGAGATTCTATCTGTATTGAGATTCTATATGTATTGAGATTCTATCTATATGTATTGAGATTCTATCTATATGTATTGAGATTCTATCTATATGTATTGAGATTCTATCTATATGTATTGAGATTCTATCTATATGTATTGAGATTCTATATGTATTGAGATTCTATATGTATTGAGATTCTATATGTATTGAGATTCTATATGTATTGAGATTCTATATGTATTGAGATTCTATATGTATTGAAATTCTATATGTATTGAGATTCTATATGTATTGAAATTCTATATGTATTGAGATTCTATATGTATTGAGATTCTATATGTATTGAGATTCTATATATATGTATTGAGATTCTATATGTATTGAGATTCTATATGTATTGAGATTCTATATGTATTGAGATTCTATCTATATGTATTGAGATTCTATATGTATTGAGATTCTATATGTATTGAGATTCTCACGATTCTATATGTATTGAGATTCTCTATGTATTGAGATTCTATATGTATTGAGATTCTATATGTATTGAGATTCTATCTATATGTATTGAGATTCTATCTATATGTATTGAGATTCTATCTATATGTATTGAGATTCTATATGTATTGAGATTCTATATGTATTGAGATTCTATATGTATTGAGATTCTATATGTATTGAGATTCTATCTATATGTATTGAGATTCTATCTATATGTATTGAGATTCTATCTATATGTATTGAGATTCTATCTATATGTATTGAGATTCTATATGTATTGAGATTCTATATGTATTGAGATTCTATATGTATTGAGATTCTATATGTATTGAGATTCTCACGATTCTATATGTATTGAGATTCTATCTATATGTATTGAGATTCTATATGTATTGAGATTCTATATGTATTGAGATTCTATATGTATTGAGATTCTATATGTATTGAGATTCTCACGATTCTATATGTATTGCTAATGTGATTCGATGTCCCAACCATATTGCTCACTATACGTCTGCTGCAACGAGACAAGAGCATGAGAATGTTTTATTGTTGATATATAAATATGAAATAAAGTGGTGAAAACATGTTATTTAAAAAAGAAGACTGAGAACGAATTTTGGCAAAGGAACAGACGACTAGCAACACCACCGAACAACAAATATTTACAAAAATAAATCAATATTTACACACACACACACACACACACACACACACACAGTCAGAAGTTAACTGATCAAAACTAATTTTCTCATGCTCTCTTGTCAAGTCGCAGCAGACATAAATGTACACACAGTAAACTGTGAAATGTTTGGACACACCTACTCTACATTGTGAAGACATCAAAACTATGAAATTACACATACGGAATCATGTAGTAACCAAAAAAAATGTTAAACAGGTAGCCTAGTGGTTAGAGTGTAGAGGTGCAGGTAGCCTAGTGGTTAGAGTGTAGAGGTGGCAGGGTGGCCTAGTGGTTAGAGTGTAGAGGCGGCAGGGTAGCCTAGTGGTTAGAGTGTAGAGGCGGCAGGGTAGTCTAGTGGTTAGAGTGTAGAGGCGGCAGGGTAGCCTAGTGGTTAGAGTGTAGAGGTGGCGGGTAGCCTAGTGGTTAGAGTGTAGAGGAGGCAGGGTAGCCTAGTGGTTAGAGTGTAGAGGTGGCAGGGTAGCCTAGTGGTTAGAGTGTAGAGGCGGCAGGGTAGCCTAGTGGTTAGAGTGTAGAGGTGGCAGGTAGCCTAGTGGTTAGAGTGTAGAGGCGGCAGGGTAGCCTAGTGGTTAGAGTGTAGAGGCGGCAGGGTAGCCTAGTGGTTAGAGTGTAGAGGCTGCAGGGTAGCCTAGTGGTTAGAGTGTAGAGGCTGCAGGGTCGCCTAGTGGTTAGAGTGTAGGGGCGGCAGGGTAGTCTAGTGGTTAGAGTGTAGAGGCGGCAGGGTAGTCTAGTGGTTAGAGTGTAGAGGCGGCAGGGTAGTCTAGTGGTTAGAGTGTAGAGGAGGCAGGGTAGCCTAGTGGTTAGAGTGTAGAGGCGGCAGGGTAGCCTAGTGGTTAGAGTGTAGAGGCGGCAGGGTAGTCTAGTGGTTAGAGTGTAGAGGAGGCAGGGTAGCCTAGTGGTTAGAGTGTAGAGGAGGCAGGGTAGCCTAGTGGTTAGAGTGTAGAGGTGGCAGGTAGCCTAGTGGTTAGAGTGTAGAGGTGGCAGGTAGCCTAGTGGTTAGAGTGTAGAGGCGGCAGGGTAGCCTAGTGGTTAGAGTGTAGAGGTGGCAGGTAGCCGAGTGGTTAGAGTGTAGGGGCGGCAGGTAGCCTAGTGGTTAGAGTGTAGAGGTGGCAGGTAGCCTAGTGGTTAGAGTGTAGAGGCTGCAGGTAGCCTAGTGGTTAGAGTGTAGAGGCGGCAGGGTCGCCTAGTGGTTAGAGTGTAGAGGCGGCAGGGTAGCCTAGTGGTTAGAGTGTATAGGAGGCAGGTAGCCTAGTGGTTAGAGTGTAGAGGTGGCAGGGAGCCTAGTGGTTAGAGTGTAGAGGTGGCAGGGTAGCCTAGTGGTTAGAGTGTAGAGGTGGCAGGGTAGCCTAGTGGTTAGAGTGTAGAGGTGGCAGGGTAGCCTAGTGGTTAGAGTGTAGAGGTGGCAGGGTAGCCTAGTGGTTAGATTGTAGAGGTGGCAGGGTAGCCTAGTGGTTAGAGTGTAGAGGTGGCAGGGTAGCCTAGTAGTTAGAGTGTAGAGGCGGCAGGGTAGCCTAGTTGTTAGAGTGTAGAGGTGGCAGGTAACCTTATGGTTAGAGTGTAGAGGCGGCAGGTAGCCTAGTGGTTAGAGTGTAGAGGTGGCAGGTAGTCTAGTGGTTAGAGTGTAGAGGTGGCAGGTAGTCTAGTGGTTAGAGTGTAGAGGTGGCAGGGTAGCCTAGTGGTTAGAGTGTAGAGGTGGCAGGTAGCCTAGTGGTTAGAGTGTAGAGGCGGCAGGGTAGCCTAGTGGTTAGAGTGTAGAGGTGGCAGGTAGCCGAGTGGTTAGAGTGTAGGGGCGGCAGGTAGCCTAGTGGTTAGAGTGTAGAGGCGGCAGGGTAGCCTAGTGGTTAGAGTGTAGAGGTGGCGGGTAGCCTAGTGGTTAGAGTGTAGAGGTGGCAGGGTAGCCTAGTGGTTAGAGTGTAGAGGTGGCAGGTAGCCTAGTGGTTAGAGTGTAGAGGTGGCAGGTAGCCTAGTGGTTAGAGTGTAGGGGCGGCAGGTAGCCTAGTGGTTAGAGTGTAGAGGTGGCAGGGTAGCCTAGTGGTTAGAGTGTAGAGGTGGCGGGTAGCCTAGTGGTTAGAGTGTAGAGGTGGCAGGGTAGCCTAGTGGTTAGAGTGTAGAGGTGGCAGGTAGCCTAGTGGTTAGAGTGTAGAGGCGGCAGGGTAGCCTAGTGGTTAGAGTGTATAGGAGGCAGGTAGCCTAGTGGTTAGAGTGTAGAGGTGGCAGGGAGCCTAGTGGTTAGAGTGTAGAGGTGGCAGGGTAGCCTAGTGGTTAGAGTGTAGAGGTGGCAGGGTAGCCTAGTGGTTAGAGTGTAGAGGTGGCAGGGTAGCCTAGTGGTTAGATTGTAGAGGTGGCAGGGTAGCCTAGTGGTTAGAGTGTAGAGGTGGCAGGGTAGCCTAGTAGTTAGAGTGTAGAGGCGGCAGGGTAGCCTAGTTGTTAGAGTGTAGAGGTGGCAGGTAACCTTATGGTTAGAGTGTAGAGGCGGCAGGTAGCCTAGTGGTTAGAGTGTAGAGGTGGCAGGTAGTCTAGTGGTTAGAATGTAGAGGTGGCAGGGTAGCCTAGTGGTTAGAGTGTAGAGGTGGCAGGTAGCCTAGTGGTTAGAGTGTAGAGGCGGCAGGGTAGCCTAGTGGTTAGAGTGTAGAGGTGGCAGGTAGCCGAGTGGTTAGAGTGTAGGGGCGGCAGGGTAGCCTAGTGGTTAGAGTGTAGAGGCTGCAGGTAGCCTAGTGGTTAGAGTGTAGAGGCTGCAGGTAGCCTAGTGGTTAGAGTGTAGAGGTGGCAGGTAGCCTAGTGGTTAGAGTGTAGAGGCTGCAGGTAGCCTAGTGGTTAGAGTGTAGAGGCGGCAGGGTAGCCTAGTGGTTAGAGTGTAGAGGCGGCAGGGTAGCCTAGTGGTTAGAGTGTATAGGAGGCAGGTAGCCTAGTGGTTAGAGTGTAGAGGTGGCAGGGAGCCTAGTGGTTAGAGTGTAGAGGTGGCAGGGTAGCCTAGTGGTTAGAGTGTAGAGGTGGCAGGGTAGCCTAGTGGTTAGAGTGTAGAGGCGGCAGGGTAGCCTAGTGGTTAGATTGTAGAGGTGGCAGGGTAGCCTAGTGGTTAGAGTGTAGAGGTGGCAGGGTAGCCTAGTAGTTAGAGTGTAGAGGCGGCAGGGTAGCCTAGTTGTTAGAGTGTAGAGGTGGCAGGTAACCTTATGGTTAGAGTGTAGAGGCGGCAGGTAGCCTAGTGGTTAGAGTGTAGAGGTGGCAGGTAGTCTAGTGGTTAGAATGTAGAGGTGGCAGGGTAGCCTAGTGGTTAGAATGTAGAGGTGGCAGGGTAGCCTAGTGGTTAGAGTGTAGAGGTGGCAGGTAGCCTAGTGGTTAGAGTGTAGAGGCGGCAGGGTAGCCTAGTGGTTAGAGTGTAGAGGTGGCAGGTAGCCGAGTGGTTAGAGTGTAGGGGCGGCAGGTAGCCTAGTGGTTAGAGTGTAGAGGTGGCAGGTAGTCTAGTGGTTAGAATGTAGAGGTGGCAGGGTAGCCTAGTGGTTAGAGTGTAGAGGTGGCAGGTAGCCTAGTGGTTAGAGTGTAGAGGCGGCAGGTAGTCTAGTGGTTAGAATGTAGAGGTGGCAGGGTAGCCTAGTGGTTAGAGTGTAGAGGTGGCAGGTAGCCTAGTGGTTAGAGTGTAGAGGCGGCAGGGTAGCCTAGTGGTTAGAGTGTAGAGGTGGCAGGTAGCCGAGTGGTTAGAGTGTAGGGGCGGCAGGTAGCCTAGTGGTTAGAGTGTAGAGGCGGCAGGGTAGCCTAGTGGTTAGAGTGTAGAGGTGGCGGGTAGCCTAGTGGTTAGAGTGTAGAGGTGGCAGGGTAGCCTAGTGGTTAGAGTGTAGAGGTGGCAGGTAGCCTAGTGGTTAGAGTGTAGAGGTGGCAGGTAGCCTAGTGGTTAGAGTGTAGGGGCGGCAGGTAGCCTAGTGGTTAGAGTGTAGAGGTGGCAGGGTAGCCTAGTGGTTAGAGTGTAGAGGTGGCGGGTAGCCTAGTGGTTAGAGTGTAGAGGTGGCAGGGTAGCCTAGTGGTTAGAGTGTAGAGGTGGCAGGTAGCCTAGTGGTTAGAGTGTAGAGGTGGCAGGTAGCCTAGTGGTTAGAGTGTAGGGGCGGCAGGTAGCCTAGTGGTTAGAGTGTAGAGGTGGCAGGGTAGCCTAGTGGTTAGAGTGTAGAGGTGGCGGGTAGCCTAGTGGTTAGAGTGTAGAGGTGGCAGGTAGCCTAGTGGTTAGAGTGTAGAGGTGGCAGGTAGCCTAGTGGTTAGAGCATTGAACTAGTAACCAGAAGGTTGCAAGTTCAAACCCCCGAGCTGACAAGGTACAAACGAATCTGTCGTTCTGCCCTTGAACAGGCAGTTAACCCACTGTTCATAGGCCAGTTAACCCACTGTTCCTAGGCCGTCATTGAAAATAAGAATTTGTTCTTAACTGACTTGCCTCGTTAAATAAAGGTAACATTTAAAAAAAACTAGAGATCCTTGATGAAAACCTGCTCCAGAGCGCTCAGGACCTCAGACTCAGGCAGCAGAAAAATGACCCTAAGCACACAGCCAAGACAGCGCAGGAGTGGCTTTGGGACAAGGATCAGGCACAATAGTGGAATTTGAGTTTGCCTTCAAAATAAAAGTATGTCATTGCCAGTGATGCAAATTAATACAAATAGTAGAATTACGCCATGCTTTTATTTTGAAGGCTAACCGCAAAGTCCACTATTGTGTTTAAGATTATTTTGTGTCCAATAGAAATTAATGGTATATAATGTATTGTGTCATTTTGGAGTCACTTTTATTGTAAATCAGAATAGAATATGTTTCTAAACACTTCTATATTAATGTGGTTGCTACCCTGATTACGGATAATCCTGAATGAATGGTGAATAATGAATCAAGAAAGTTAGACGCACAAATATCATGCCTCCAAGACATGCTAACTTCTCACCATTAGAATAACAGGGGAGGTGAGCATTTTATATCATAACCCCAGGACATGCTAACCTCTCACCATTACAATAACAGGGGAGGTTAGAATTTTATATCATAACCCCAGGACATGCTAACCTCTCACCATTACAATAACAGGGGAGGTTAGCATTTTATATCATAACCCCAGGACATGCTAACCTCTCACCATTACAATAACAGGGGAGGTTAGCATTTTATATCATAACCCCAGGACATGCTAACCTCTCACCATTACAATAACAGGGGAGGTTAGCATTTTTGGGGGCTATGATATTTGTGCGTCTATCTTCCTCACTCATCATTTTTCAGTAGTCATTGCAGGGGAGGTTAGCATTGAGGTTAGTATTGGGACCAAATACTAAACTTTTATCTACTTTAAAACACATTTTAAGTGAATTTGTCCCAATACTTTTGGTCCCCTAAAAAAGGGGGACTGTGTACAAAAAGGGCTGTAATTTCTAAACGGTTCACCTGATACGGATGAAAATACCCTCAAATTAAAGCTGACAGTGTGACCTTTAACCTCATAGTCATTGTATCATTTCAAATCCAAAGTCATGGAGTACAGACCCCCCCCCCCCCCCCACCCCAAAAGAATATGTCACTGTCCCAGTAGGTTTAACAAGGAAACTTCTCCCACATCCCCTCAAGGACAGAGGCTATTTTAAATTTAGGGGTCAGGTTTAGGGTTATGTACAGGGTTAGGGTTAAGTGCATGGTTAGGGGTTAGGGTTACAAAAAGGGTTAGGGGTTAGGTTTAGGGGTTAGGTTTAGAGGGTTAGGTTTAGAGGGTTAGGTTTAGTGATAGGGTTTAGGGGTTATGTACAGGGTTAGGGGTTAGGGGTTAGGTTTAGGGGTTATGTACAGGGTTAGGGGTTAGGTTTAGGGGTTATGTACAGGGTTAGGGGTTAGGTTTAGGGGTTATGTACAGGGTTAGGGGTTCGGTTTAGGGATTAGGTTCAGGGTTAGGGGTTAGGTTTAGGGATTAGGTTCAGGGTTAGGTTTAGGGATTAGGTACAGGGGTTCGGTTTAGGGATTAGGATCAGGGTTAGGGGTTAGGTTTAGGGATTAGGTTCAGGGTTAGGTTTAGGGATTAGGTTCAGGGTTAGGTTTAGGGATTAGGTACAGGGGTTCGGTTTAGGGATTAGGATCAGGGTTAGGGGTTAGGTTTAGGGATTAGGTTTAGGGTTAGGGGTTAGGTTTAGGGATTAGGTACAGGGTTAGGGGTTCGGTTTAGGGATTAGGTTCAGGGTTAGGGGTTAGGTTTAGGGATTAGGTTTAGGGTTAGGGGTTAGGTTTAGGGATTAGGTACAGGGTTAGGGGTTCGGTTTAGGGATTAGGTTCAGGGTTAGGGGTTCGGTTTAGGGATTAGGTACAGGGTTAGGGGTTCGGTTTAGGGATTAGGTTCAGGGTTAGGTTTAGGGATTAGGTTCAGGGTTAGGTTTAGGGATTAGGTACAGGGGTTCGGTTTAGGGATTAGGATCAGGGTTAGGGGTTAGGTTTAGGGATTAGGTTTAGGGTTAGGGGTTAGGTTTAGGGATTAGGTACAGGGTTAGGGGTTCGGTTTAGGGATTAGGTTCAGGGTTAGGGGTTCGGCATTAGGGAAAAACGGGATTTGAAATGGAAACACATTTTAGGTGCGGTGGCGGTGCCCTGGTAGAGGTGGTAAGGCACCAGGCGGGTCAGGGTGTGTGTACCTCTGTGGTAGTCGTGTGGTGCGGTGGCAGTGCCCTGGTAGAGGTGGTAAGGCACCAGGCGGGTCAGGGTGTGTGTACCTCTGTGGTAGTCATGTGGTGCGGTGGCAGTGCCCTGGTAGAGGTGGTAAGGCACCAGGTGGGTCAGGGTGTGTGTACCTCTGTGGTAGTCATGTGGTGCGGTGGCAGTGCCCTGGTAGAGGTGGTAAGGCACCAGGCGGGTCAGGGTGTGTGTACCTCTGTGGTAGTCGTGTGGTGCGGTGGCAGTGCCCTGGTAGAGGTGGTAAGGCACCAGGCGGGTCAGGGTGTCTTCAAAACACTGGAAGGAAGAGCTGTAGTCTGGGTGGAGGACTGAACCCTGCTGCTTCCTCAGCTGCTCCAACATCCTGCACACACACACACAGTCAGAAAACATGGGTCACAAGGCTGGATTGGCATGGTAACCCTGTAAAACAACACCTATCATACTACTATGGCTGACCCTTGAATGACGATACAGGACCACGATACAGAATGACGATACAGGACCACGATACAGAATGACGATACAGGACCACGATACAGAATGACGATACAGGACCATGATACAGGACCATGATACAGGACCACGATACAGAATGACGATACAGGACCATGATACAGAATGATGATGTAATAGCATACCTGGCTTCCTTGCTGGGTTCAGCAATACTGAAAGGCATCTTCATAGTAGCAGTCTGTCAGGTGAACAAGACACAGCATCCATGACATCACAGCAACACACCATCACAGCATCCATGACATCACAGCAACACACCATCCATGACATCACACCATCCACGACATCACAGCATCCACGACATCACAGCATCCACGACATCACAGCATCCACGACATCACAGCATCCACGACATCACACCATTAGAACACAGACCCATCTATATGGTCAGATTCACATAGAAGGGAGTAAACAACCCCCCCCCCCCCCCCCTCTACCATCAGTCCTATTAGCCAACGTGCAAAATCATTGGATAACAAACCGGATGAGGTCCAATCAAGACGATCCTACCAACGGGACATTTAAAAAACGGTCTTATGTTGTTTCTCAGAGTCGTGGCTGAACGACGACATGTAAACATACAGCTGGCTGGGTTTTCGGTGCGTCGCCAAGATAGAACGGCTGCCGTCGGTAAGATAAGGGGGTAGTGGTTTGTGTCTATTTGTCAATAACAGCTGGTGCACAAAATCTAATATTAAGGAAGTCTCAAGGTTTTTCTCGCCTGAGGTAAGAGTATCTCGTGATAAGCTGTAGACCACACAATTTACCAGAGATGCATACAAAGCTCTCTCGCCCTCCATTTGGTAAATCTGACCACAACTCTATCCTCCTGATTCCTGCTAACAAGAAAAAAATAAAGCAGGAAGTACCAGTGACTCACTCAATAAGGAAGTGGTCAGATGACACAGATGCTAAGCTACAGGACTGTTTTGTTAGCACAGACTGGAATATGTTCCCGTGATTTTTCAGATGACATTGAGGAGGACACCACATCAGTCACTGGCTTCATCAATAAGTGCATTGAAGATCACGTCCCAACAGTGCATACCCCAACCAGAAGCCATGGATTACAGGCAACATCCGCACTGAGCTAAAGGGTAGAGCTGCCGTTTCTACCGCACGGCAAGCGGTACCGGAGCGCCAAGTCTAGGTCCAAAAGCCTCCTTAACTTGTTGAGGATAGGGGGCGGTATTTCCATTTTGAATGAATTGCGTGCCCATAGTGAACTGCATCCTACTCTGTCCTAGATTGCTAATTTATGCATATTATTATTACTATTGGATAGAAAACACTCTGAAGTTTCTAAAACTGTTTGAATTATGTCTGTGAGTATAACAGAACTCACAGGGCAGGCAATCTTCCAAACAGGAAGTGAAATTCTGAATGCGGAGTCTGATTTTAAGTCAGTGCCTCTTCACTTCCAAATAAGATATGGATCTGGTAGCACTTCCTACGCCTTCCACTAGATGTCCTCATTCAGTATTCCTGGCAGAATGCAATTTCCCTGTTGCGCATTTTTGTCTGTTGATGTCACCATCGTTCCATTTGGCTGCAGAAGAAAACGAATGCTCCGGTTGGAACGTTATTGGATATATATGATAATAACATCCTGAAGATTGATTCTCTACTTAGTTTGACCAGTTTATTCGACCTGGAATATAACTTCTTGAAGCCTGGACGTCAGCTTTTGGGCACGTGAGCTGAAAGTGCTAGCAAATGCGGCTAATTGGACACTAGTAATGGACATTATGGAACAAAACAACGATGTATTGTGGAACTAGGACTCCTTGCACTGCATTCTGATGAAAGATCATCAAAGGTAAGGGAATATTTATGATGTAATATCGTATAATTTTCTATAATTCCTCCGGGTATTTTGGAGGCACTTCTGAACATGGCGTCAATGTAAACCGAGATTTGTGGATATAAATATGCATATTATCGAACAAAACATAAATGTACTGTGTAACATGATGTCCTATGAGTGTCATCTGATGAAGATCATCAAAGGTTAGTGATTCATTTTATCTCTAATCCTGCTTTTGTGACTCTATCTTTGGCTGGGAAAAAAGGCTGTGTTTTTAAAAAAATTTGGTGGTGGTCTAACAAATTTATGTTGTGTTTTCGCTGTAAAACATTTTTAAAATCGGACATGATGGGTAGATGAACAAGATGTTTATCTTTAATTTGCTGTATTGGACTTGTTAATGTGTGAAAGTTAAATATTTCTAAAGAATATTTTTGAATTCCCTGAGCCACCTTTTCAGCTGAATATAGCCTCCACATTGACTCTGTACCGTAACACCCTGTATATAGCCTCCACATTGACTCTGTACCGTAACACCCTGTATATAGCCTCCACATTGACTCTGTACCGGTACCCCCTGTATATAGCCTCCACATTGACTCTGTACCGGTACACCCTGTATATAGTCTCCACATTGACTCTGTACCGTAACACCCTGTATATAGCCTCCACATTGACTCTGTACCGTAACACCCTGTATATAGCCTCCACATTGACTCTGTACCGGTACCCCCTGTATATAGCCTCCACATTGACTCTGTACCGGTACACCCTGTATATAGTCTCCACATTGACTCTGTACCGGTACCCCCTGTATATAGCCTCCACATTGACTCTGTACCGGTACACCCTGTATATAGTCTCCACATTGACTCTGTACCGGTACCCCCTGTATATAGCCTCCACATTGACTCTGTACCCCCCTGTATATAGCCTCCACATTGACTCTGTACCCCCCTGTATATAGCCTCCACATTGACTCTGTACCGGTACCCCCTGTATATAGCCTCCACATTGACTCGGTACTGGTACCCCCTGTATATAGCCTCCACATTGACTCTGTACCGTAATACTCTGTATATAGCCTCCACATTGACTCTGTACCGGTATCCCCTGTATATAGTCTCCACATTGACTCTGTACCGGTACCCCCTGTATATAGCCTCCACATTGACTCTGTACCGGTACCCCCTGTATATAGCCTCCACATTGACTCTGTACCGGTACCCCCTGTTTATAGCCTCCACATTGACTCTGTACCGGTGCCCCCTGTATAAAGCCTCCGCATTGACTCTGTACCGTAATAACCTGTATATAGCCTCCACATTGACTCTGTACCGTAACACCCTGTATATAGCCTCCACATTGACTCTGTACCGGTACCCCCTGTATATAGCCTCCACATTGACTCTGTACCGGTACACCCTGTATATAGTCTCCACATTGACTCTGTACCGTAACACCCTGTATATAGCCTCCACATTGACTCTGTACCGTAACACCCTGTACATAGCCTCCACATTGACTCTGTACCGGTACCCCCTGTATATAGCCTCCACATTGACTCTGTACCGGTACACCCTGTATATAGTCTCCACATTGACTCTGTACCGGTACCCCCTGTATATAGCCTCCACATTGACTCTGTACCCCCCTGTATATAGCCTCCACATTGACTCTGTACCGTAATAACCTGTATATAGCCTCCACATTGACTCTGTACCGGTAGCCCCTGTATATAGCCTCCACATTGTACCGTAATACCCTGTATATAGCCTCCACATTGACTCTGTACCGGTACCCCCTGTATATAGCCTCCACATTGACTCTGTACCGGTACCCCCTGTATATAGCCTCCACATTGACTCTGTACCGTAATACCCTGTATATAGCCTCCACATTGACTCTGTACCGGTACCCCCTGTATATAGCCTCCACATTGACTCTGTACCGGTGCCCCCTGTATAAAGCCTCCGCATTGACTCTGTACCGCAATAACCTGTATATAGCCTCCACATTGACTCTGTACCGGTAGCCCCTGTATATAGCCTCCACATTGTACCGTAATACCCTGTATATAGCCTCCACGTTGACTCTGTACCGGTACCCCCTGTATATAGCCTCCACATTGACTCTGTACCGTAATACCCTGTATATAGCCTCCACATTGACTCTGTACCGTAATACCCTGTATATAGCCTCCACATTGACTCTGTACCGGTACCCCTTGTATATAGCCTCCACATTGACTCTGTACCGTAATACCCTGTATATAGCCTCCACATTGACTCTGTACCGTAATACCCTGTATATAGCCTCCACATTGACTCTGTACCGGTATCCCCTGTATATAGTCTCCACATTGACTCTGTACCGGTACCCCCTGTATATAGCCTCCACATTGACTCTGTACCGGTACCCCTGTATATAGCCTCCACATTGACTCTGTACCGGTACCCCCTGTATATAGCCTCCACATTGACTCTGTACCGGTGCCCCCTGTATAAAGCCTCCGCATTGACTCTGTACCGTAATAACCTGTATATAGCCTCCACATTGACTCTGTACCGGTAGCCCCTGTATATAGCCTCCACATTGTACCGTAATACCCTGTATATAGCCTCCACATTGACTCTGTACCGGTACCCCCTGTATATAGCCTCCACATTGACTCTGTACCGTAATACCCTGTATATAGCCTCCACACTGACTCTGTACCGTAATACCCTGTATATAGCCTCCACATTGACTCTGTACCGTAACACCCTGTATATAGCCTCCACATTGACTCTGTACCAGTACCCCCTGTATATAGCCTCGCTATTGTTATTTTATTGTTTCTCTTTAATTATTTGTTATTTAAAAAATAAAAAATAAACTTATTTTTTTTATTTGATTCATTTCAGTTTAAGTAAATACTTAACACTTTTTTTCCCCCCTTTCCTTAAAACTGCATTGTTGGTTAAGGGCTTGTAAGTCAGTATTTCACTGTAAGATATTTGGCGAGTGTGACAAATAGCATTACATACAACAGTGGTTCTTAATCCTCGTCCCGGAAACCCAAAGGGCTGTTCTCTGTTGTTTTCCCCCTAGCAGTACACTCCGTATACCACTAATCACCACCAAGCCATTCATCATTTTTTTTAAATCAGAGGTGGTACTGCTCGGGCAACAACAACCATGTACAGCCCTTTGGGTCCCAGAACCAGGATTAAGAACATGAACAAATGGAACCCAGTAGGATCGGTTGAGTGTCTCCTCACCTGTGTTTGTAGCGAGACCAGACCAGGGGTGTGCTGCTGTGTTGACGTCATCTGACCCAGACCTGACCCGATCACCTGGATCATCCCCAGGCTCCTCACCCCCATCTGACCGATCAGTCCTTCAGTCTTTGACTGGGGGAGCAGTAGAAACAAAATAATCATGTTGTTTTCTTACATATTTATCTTATTTAACCTTTCATCCAGGTATGTCAGTTAAGACCAAATTCTTATTTATGTCAATTGGATGGACAATAAAGCTTTCCTTTTCACTACTACTACTACAACTACTACTACTACTGCTACAACTACTACTACTGCTACTACTGCTACTACTGCTACTACTACTACTGCTACTACTACAACTACTGCTACTACTGCTACTACTACTACTGCTACAACTACTACTACTACTGCTACAACTACTACTACTACTGCTACAACTACTACTACTACTACTGCTACAACTACTACTACTACTGCTACTACTGCTACTGCTACAACTACTACTACTACTACTACTACTACTGCTACTACTACTACTACTACTGCTACTACTGCTACTGCTACAACTACTACTACTACTGCTACAACTACTACTACTACTGCTACTGCTACAACTACTACTGCTACAACTACTACTACAGCTACTACTACTGCTACAACTACTACAACTACTACTGCTACTACTGCTACTACTGCTACTACTACTACTACTGCTACTACTACTACTACTGCTACAACTACTACTACTACTGCTACTGCTACAACTACTACTACTGCTACTACTACTACTACTACTACTACTACTGCTACAACTACTACTACTACTGCTACAACTACTACTACTGCTACTACTACTATTGCTACTACTGCTACTACTACTGCCACTACTACTACTACTACTACTACTACTACTGCTACTACTGCTACTACTGCTACTACCGCTACTACTACTACTACTGCTACTACTGCTACTACTACTGCTACTACTACTACTACTACTACCGCTACCACTACTGCTACAACTACTACTACTGCTACTGCTACAACTACTTCTATCAAATGGTTGAAAGGAGCACTGAGTGTCAGTAGGTACTACCCACCTGCACAGACTGGTGTAGTGACTGTTGACCAGGCGGATGTGCTGACTGGCTAAAACTAGCTGGAGCCACGCCCCCATGGTTCACCTCAACTCCACCTTGACCCTGCACTCCTGAGAACACCTGCACGTCATTGGATGCTGAAAGAGCGAGAGCGAGAGAGAGAGAGAGAGAGAGAGAGAGAGACAGAGAGAGAGTCAAACATTTCACTGTAGTTGTTTTTTAATGAAGAGATCACTGCCAACCAAACTGAAGAAGTGAAGAGATTCAGCAACACTTGATGGACAATGGATTTCAATTTAAAAATAATCTTATTTATTGCTAAAAGTAGAAGCAACGGGTTTTGGGCTTTTGGTCGTCATCAGGGTTGTTGTTTTTGGCAGCTGTGAATGTTGTTTCTTTCTGACCTGTGGCAGGAGTCTTGACCAGCACAGACGCCTGCTGTGAGCTGGACTGGGCCTGTTGTGGGATCAGAAGAGCAGGCACATCTTGCTGTGAGCTGGACTGGGCCTGTTGTGGGATCAGAAGAGCAGGCACATCTTGCTGTGAGCTGGACTGGGCCTGTTGTGGGATCAGAAGAGCAGGCATATCTTGCTGTGAGTTGAACTGGGCTTGTTGTTGGGGTGGAGTTTGGGGTTGGCTATGCTGCTGTTGTTTGGCCTGTAGTAAAATGTTCTGTTGGACCTGAGAGTGAATAATGGACAGATAGAACAGAAATGAGTAGAAATACTTTGATTCTAACATATATAATAATCGAAAAGATGGTTTTGCTGGACTAAGACACCACTCACATATCAGGCAAAAAAACATGCAAGTAGAAGACAGGTTTTGTCGTGCCCTCTTCACAACTATTTCCCCCTCAGGAGACTGAAAAGATTGGGCATGGGTCCTCAGATCCTCAAAAAGGTTCTACAGCTGCACCATCGAGAGCCTCCTGACTCCTGACTGGCATCACTGCCTGATATGGCAACTGCTCGGCCTCCGACCGCAAGGCAGTGCGTACAGCCATCAAGCTGACAACCATCTAGGACCTCTACACCAGGCGGTGTCAGGAGGCCCTAAAAATTGTCAAAGACTCTAGCCACCTAAGTCATAGATTGTTCCCTCTGCTATCGCACGGCAAGCGGCACCGGAGAGCCAAGTCTTTATTTGGATTTGATTTCACCTTTATTTAACCAGGTAGGCCAGATCACCTTTATTAAACCAGGTAGGCCAGATCACCTTTATTTAACCAGGTAGACCAGATCACCTTTATTTAACCAGGTAGACCAGATCACCTTTATTTAACCAGGTAGACCAGATCACATTTATTTAACCAGGTAGACCAGATCACCTTTATTTAACCAGGTAGGATAGTTGAGAACAAGTTCTAATTTACAACTTTTATTTTATTTATTTTACCTTTATTTAACTAGACAAGTCAGTTAAGAACGAATTCTTATTTTCAATGACGGCCTAGGAACAGTGGGTTAACTGCCTGTACCTTGTCAGCTCGGGGGTTTGAACGTGCAACCTTCCGGTTACTAGTCCAACGCTCTAACCACTAGGCTACCCTGCCGCCCCCCTGCGACCTGGCCAAGATAAAGCAAAGTAGTGTGACACCAACAACAACACAGAGTTACACATGGAGTAAACAAACATACAGTCAATAACATAAAAGAGAAAGTCTAGGACCAAGAGGCTTCTAAACAGCTTCTACCACCAAACCATTCAACTCCTGAACATCTAATCAAATGGCTACCCCAAACTATTAGCACCCCCCCCCCCCCCCTCCCCTCTCTTTTACACCGCTGCTAGTATCTGTTGTCATCTATGCATAGTCACTTTAATTAGCTCTACCTACATGTACATCCTACCTGAACTAACCGGTACCCCCTGTATATAGCCTCCACATTGACTCTGTACCAGTGCCCCCTGTATATAGCCTCCACATTGACTCTGTACTGGTACCCCCTGTATATAGCCTCCACATTGACTCTGTACCGTAACACCCTGTATATAGCCTCCACATTGACTTTGTACTGGTACCCCCTGTATATAGCCTCCACATTGACTCTGTACCGTAACACCCTGTATATAGCCTCCACATTGACTCTGTACCGGTACCCCCTGTATATAGCCTCCACATTGACTCTGTACCAGTGCCCCCTGTATATAGCCTCCACATTGACTCTGTACCGGTACCCCCTGTATATAGCCTCCACATTGACTCTGTACCGGTACCCCCTGTATATAGCCTCCACATTGACTCTGTACCAGTGCCCCCTGTATATAGCCTCCACATTGTACTGGTACCCCCTGTATATAGCCTCCACATTGACTCTGTACCGTAACACCCTGTATATAGACTCCACATTGACTCTGTACCGGTACCCCCTGTATATAGCCTCCACATTGACTCTGTACCGGTACCCCCCTGTATATAGCCTCCACATTGACTCTGTACCGGTACCCCCTGTATATAGCCTCCACATTGACTCTTTACCGTAACACCCTGTATATAGACTCCACATTGACTCTGTACCGGTACCCCCTGTATATAGCCTCCACATTGACTCTGTACCGGTACCCCCCTGTATATAGCCTCCACATTGACTCTGTACCGGTACCCCCTGTATATAGCCTCCACATTGACTCTTTACCGTAACACCCTGTATATAGCCTCCACATTGACTCTGTACCGGTACCCCCTGTATATAGCCTCCACATTGACTCTGTACCGGTGCCCCCTGTATATAGCCTCCACATTGACTCTGTACTGGTACACCCTGTATATAGCCTCCACATTGACTCTGTACTGGTACCCCCTGTATATAGCCTCCACATTGTACTGGTACCCCCTGAATATAGCCTCCACATTGACTCTGTACCGGTACCCCCTGTATATAGCCTCCACATTGACTCTGTACCGGTACCCCCTGTATATAGCCTCCACATTGACTCTGTACCGGTGCCCCCTGTATATAGCCTCCACATTGTACTGGTACCCCCTGTATATAGCCTCCACATTGACTCTGTACCGGTACCCCCTGAATATAGCCTCCACATTGACTCTGTACCGGTACCCCCTGTATATAGCCTCCACATTGACTCTGTACCGGTACCCCCTGTATATAGCCTCCACATTGACTCTGTACCGGTGCCCCCTGTATATAGCCTCCACATTGTACTGGTACCCCCTGTATATAGCCTCCACATTGACTCTGTACCGGTACCCCCTGTATATAGCCTCCACATTGACTCTGTACCGGTACCCCCTGTATATAGCCTCCACATTGACTCTGTACCGGTACCCCCTGTATATAGCCTCCACATTGACTCTGTACCGGTACCCCCTGTATATAGCCTCCACATTGACTCTGTACCGGTACCCCCTGTATATAGCCTCCACATTGACTCTGTACCGGTACCCCCTGTATATAGCCTCCACATTGACTCTGTACCGGTGCCCCCTGTATATAGCCTCCACATTGTACTGGTACCCCCTGAATATAGCCTCCACATTGACTCTGTACCGGTACCCCCTGTATATAGCCTCCACATTGACTCTGTACCGGTACCCCCTGTATATAGCCTCCACATTGACTCTGTACCGGTACCCCCTGTATATAGCCTCCACATTGACTCTGTACCGGTGCCCCCTGTATATAGCCTCCACATTGGCTCTGTACCGGTACCCCCTGTATATAGCCTCCACATTGACTCTGTACTGGTACACCCTGTATATAGCCTCCACATTGACTCTGTACTGGTACCCCCTGTATATAGCCTCCACATTGTACTGGTACCCCCTGAATATAGCCTCCACATTGACTCTGTACCGGTACCCCCTGTATATAGCCTCCACATTGACTCTGTACCGGTACCCCCTGTATATAGCCTCCACATTGACTCTGTACCGGTGCCCCCTGTATATAGCCTCCACATTGTACTGGTACCCCCTGAATATAGCCTCCACATTGACTCTGTACCGGTACCCCCTGTATATAGCCTCCACATTGACTCTGTACCGGTACCCCCTGTATATAGCCTCCACATTGACTCTGTACCGGTACCCCCTGTATATAGCCTCCACATTGACTCTGTACCGGTACCCCCCTGTATATAGCCTCCACATTGAGTCTGTACCGGTACCCCCTGTATATAGCCTCCACATTGACTCTTTACCGTAACACCCTGTATATAGCCTCCACATTGACTCTGTACCGGTACCCCCTGTATATAGCCTCCACATTGACTCTGTACCGGTGCCCCCTGTATATAGCCTCCACATTGGCTCTGTACCGGTACCCCCTGTATATAGCCTCCACATTGACTCTGTACTGGTACACCCTGTATATAGCCTCCACATTGACTCTGTACTGGTACCCCCTGTATATAGCCTCCACATTGTACTGGTACCCCCTGAATATAGCCTCCACATTGACTCTGTACCGGTACCCCCTGTATATAGCCTCCACATTGACTCTGTACCGGTACCCCCTGTATATAGCCTCCACATTGACTCTGTACCGGTGCCCCCTGTATATAGCCTCCACATTGTACTGGTACCCCCTGTATATAGCCTCCACATTGACTCTGTACCGGTACCCCCTGAATATAGCCTCCACATTGACTCTGTACCGGTACCCCCTGTATATAGCCTCCACATTGACTCTGTACCGGTACCCCCTGTATATAGCCTCCACATTGACTCTGTACCGGTGCCCCCTGTATATAGCCTCCACATTGTACTGGTACCCCCTGTATATAGCCTCCACATTGACTCTGTACCGGTACCCCCTGTATATAGCCTCCACATTGACTCTGTACCGGTACCCCCTGTATATAGCCTCCACATTGACTCTGTACCGGTACCCCCTGTATATAGCCTCCACATTGACTCTGTACCGGTACCCCCTGTATATAGCCTCCACATTGACTCTGTACCGGTACCCCCTGTATATAGCCTCCACATTGACTCTGTACCGGTACCCCCTGTATATAGCCTCCACATTGACTCTGTACCGGTACCCCCTGAATATAGCCTCCACATTGACTCTGTACCGGTACCCCCTGTATATAGCCTCCACATTGACTCTGTACCGGTACCCCCTGTATATAGCCTCCACATTGACTCTGTACCGGTGCCCCCTGTATATAGCCTCCACATTGTACTGGTACCCCCTGAATATAGCCTCCACATTGACTCTGTACCGGTACCCCCTGTATATAGCCTCCACATTGACTCTGTACCGGTACCCCCTGTATATAGCCTCCACATTGACTCTGTACCGGTACCCCCTGTATATAGCCTCCACATTGACTCTGTACCGGTGCCCCCTGTATATAGCCTCCACATTGGCTCTGTACCGGTACCCCCTGTATATAGCCTCCACATTGACTCTGTACTGGTACACCCTGTATATAGCCTCCACATTGACTCTGTACTGGTACCCCCTGTATATAGCCTCCACATTGTACTGGTACCCCCTGAATATAGCCTCCACATTGACTCTGTACCGGTACCCCCTGTATATAGCCTCCACATTGACTCTGTACCGGTACCCCCTGTATATAGCCTCCACATTGACTCTGTACCGGTGCCCCCTGTATATAGCCTCCACATTGTACTGGTACCCCCTGAATATAGCCTCCACATTGACTCTGTACCGGTACCCCCTGTATATAGCCTCCACATTGACTCTGTACCGGTACCCCCTGTATATAGCCTCCACATTGACTCTGTACCGGTACCCCCTGTATATAGCCTCCACATTGACTCTGTACTGGTACCCCCTGTATATAGCCTCCACATTGACTCTGTACCGGTACCCCCTGTATATAGCCTCCACATTGACTCTGTACCGGTACCCCCTGTATATAGCCTACACATTGACTCTATACCGGTACCCCCTGTATATAGCCTCCACATTGACTCTGTACCGTAACACCCTGTATATAGCCTCCACATTGACTCTGCACCGGTACCCCCTGTATATAGCCTCCACATTGACTCTGTACCGTAATACCTTGTATATAGACTCCACATTGACTCTGTACCGTAACACCCTGTATATAGCCTCCACATTGACTCTGTACCGGTACCCCCTGTATATAGCCTCCACATTGACTCTGTACCAGTGCCCCCTGTATATAGCCTCCACATTGTACTGGTACCCCCTGTATATAGCCTCCACATTGACTCTGTACCGTAACACCCTGTATATAGACTCCACATTGACTCTGTACCGGTACCCCCTGTATATAGCCTCCACATTGACTCTGTACCGGTACCCCCCTGTATATAGCCTCCACATTGACTCTGTACCGGTACCCCCTGTATATAGCCTCCACATTGACTCTGTACCGGTACCCCCCTGTATATAGCCTCCACATTGACTCTGTACCGGTACCCCCTGTATATAGCCTCCACATTGACTCTTTACCGTAACACCCTGTATATAGCCTCCACATTGACTCTGTACCGGTGCCCCCTGTATACAGCCTCCACATTGGCTCTGTACCGGTACCCCCTGTATATAGCCTCCACATTGACTCTGTACTGGTACACCCTGTATATAGCCTCCACATTGACTCTGTACTGGTACCCCCTGTATATAGCCTCCACATTGTACTGGTACCCCCTGAATATAGCCTCCACATTGACTCTGTACCGGTACCCCCTGTATATAGCCTCCACATTGACTCTGTACCGGTACCCCCTGTATATAGCCTCCACATTGACTCTGTACCGGTGCCCCCTGTATATAGCCTCCACATTGTACTGGTACCCCCTGTATATAGCCTCCACATTGACTCTGTACCGGTACCCCCTGAATATAGCCTCCACATTGACTCTGTACCGGTACCCCCTGTATATAGCCTCCACATTGACTCTGTACCGGTACCCCCTGTATATAGCCTCCACATTGACTCTGTACCGGTGCCCCCTGTATATAGCCTCCACATTGTACTGGTACCCCCTGTATATAGCCTCCACATTGACTCTGTACCGGTACCCCCTGTATATAGCCTCCACATTGACTCTGTACCGGTACCCCCTGTATATAGCCTCCACATTGACTCTGTACCGGTACCCCCTGTATATAGCCTCCACATTGACTCTGTACCGGTACCCCCTGTATATAGCCTCCACATTGACTCTGTACCGGTACCCCCTGTATATAGCCTCCACATTGACTCTGTACCGGTACCCCCTGTATATAGCCTCCACATTGACTCTGTACCGGTACCCCCTGAATATAGCCTCCACATTGACTCTGTACCGGTACCCCCTGTATATAGCCTCCAC
Source organism: Oncorhynchus mykiss (assembly GCF_057628025.1). Lineage (NCBI taxonomy): Eukaryota > Metazoa > Chordata > Actinopteri > Salmoniformes > Salmonidae > Oncorhynchus > Oncorhynchus mykiss. The sequence continues at coordinate 43,047,357 of NC_143045.1, read as the reverse complement.
ATTGACTCTGTACCGGTACCCCCTGTATATAGCCTCCACATTGACTCTGTACCGGTGCCCCCTGTATATAGCCTCCACATTGTACTGGTACCCCCTGAATATAGCCTCCACATTGACTCTGTACCGGTACCCCCTGTATATAGCCTCCACATTGACTCTGTACCGGTACCCCCTGTATATAGCCTCCACATTGACTCTGTACCGGTACCCCCTGTATATAGCCTCCACATTGACTCTGTACCGGTGCCCCCTGTATATAGCCTCCACATTGGCTCTGTACCGGTACCCCCTGTATATAGCCTCCACATTGACTCTGTACTGGTACACCCTGTATATAGCCTCCACATTGACTCTGTACTGGTACCCCCTGTATATAGCCTCCACATTGTACTGGTACCCCCTGAATATAGCCTCCACATTGACTCTGTACCGGTACCCCCTGTATATAGCCTCCACATTGACTCTGTACCGGTACCCCCTGTATATAGCCTCCACATTGACTCTGTACCGGTGCCCCCTGTATATAGCCTCCACATTGTACTGGTACCCCCTGAATATAGCCTCCACATTGACTCTGTACCGGTACCCCCTGTATATAGCCTCCACATTGACTCTGTACCGGTACCCCCTGTATATAGCCTCCACATTGACTCTGTACCGGTACCCCCTGTATATAGCCTCCACATTGACTCTGTACTGGTACCCCCTGTATATAGCCTCCACATTGACTCTGTACCGGTACCCCCTGTATATAGCCTCCACATTGACTCTGTACCGGTACCCCCTGTATATAGCCTCCACATTGACTCTATACCGGTACCCCCTGTATATAGCCTCCACATTGACTCTGTACCGTAACACCCTGTATATAGCCTCCACATTGACTCTGTACCGGTACCCCCTGTATATAGCCTCCACATTGACTCTGTACCGTAATACCTTGTATATAGACTCCACATTGACTCTGTACCGTAACACCCTGTATATAGCCTCCACATTGACTCTGTACCGTAACACCCTGTATATAGCCTCCACATTGACTCTGTACCGGTACCCCCTGTATATAGCCTCCACATTGACTCTGTACTGGTAGCCCCTGTATATAGCCTCCACATTGACTCTGTACCGGTAGCCCCTGTATATAGCCTCCACATTGACTCTGTACCGTAACACCCTGTATATAGCCTCCACATTGACTCTGTACCGTAACACCCTGTATATAGCCTCCACATTGACTCTGTACCGTAACACCCTGTATATAGCCTCCACATTGACTCTGTACCGTAATACCCTGTATATATTGTTATTTCACTGTAAGGTCTATTACACCTGTTGTATTCAGCATTTCACTGTAAGGTCTACTACACCTGTTGTATTCAGCATTTCACTGTGAGGTCTACCTACACCTGTTGTATTCAGCATTTCACTGTAAGGTCTACTACACCTGTTGTATTCAGCATTTCACTGTGAGGTCTACTACACCTGTTGTATTCAGCATTTCACTGTAAGGTCTACCTACACCTGTTGTATTCAGCATTTCACTGTGAGGTCTACTACACCTGTTGTATTCAGCATTTCACTGTGAGGTCTACCTACACCTGTTGTATTCAGCATTTCACTGTAAGGTCTACTACACCTGTTGTATTCAGCATTTCACTGTGAGGTCTACTACACCTGTTGTATTCAGCATTTCACTGTCAGGTCTACTACACCTGTTGTATTCAGCATTTCACTGTGAGGTCTACTACACCTGTTGTATTCAGCATTTCACTGTGAGGTCTACTACACCTGTTGTATTCAGCATTTCACTGTAAGGTCTACTACACCTGTTGTATTCAGCATTTCACTGTGAGGTCTACTACACCTGTTGTATTCAGCATTTCACTGTGAGGTCTACTACACCTGTTGTATTCAGCATTTCACTGTAAGGTCTACTACACCTGTTGTATTCAGCATTTCACTGTGAGGTCTACTACACCTGTTGTATTCAGCATTTCACTGTCAGGTCTACTACACCTGTTGTATTCAGCATTTCACAGTAAGGTCTACTACACCTGTTGTATTCAGCATTTCACTGTGAGGTCTACTACACCTGTTGTATTCAGCATTTCACTGTAAGGTCTACTACACCTGTCGTATTCAGCATTTCACTGTAAGGTCTACTACACCTGTTGTATTCAGCATTTCACTGTAAGGTCTACTACACCTGTTGTATTCAGCATTTCACTGTAAGGTCTACTACACCTGTTGTATTCAGCATTTCACTGTGAGGTCTACTACACCTGTTGTATTCAGCATTTCACTGTGAGGTCTACTACACCTGTTGTATTCAGCATTTCACTGTGAGGTCTACTACACCTGTTGTATTCAGCATTTCACTGTGAGGTCTACTACACCTGTTGTATTCAGCATTTCACTGTGAGGTCTACTACATCTGTTGTATTCAGCATTTCACTGTGAGGTCTACTACACCTGTTGTATTCAGCATTTCACTGTAAGGTCTACTACACCTGTTGTATTCAGCATTTCACTGTGAGGTCTACTACACCTGTTGTATTCAGCATTTCACTGTGAGGTCTACTACACCTGTTGAATTCAGGGCGCTTGTGACAAATAAACTGTGATTTGATAAGATGTGATAACTTAACCAATCAAAACATCCGAGCAGCGAGATAAGTGTTAGGGTGTGTCACTTCAGACCTGCTGTAGTTTCTGTTGCGGAGAGGGCTGAGCGATGGGCTGAGCGATGGGCTGAGCGATGGGCTGAGCGATGGGCTGAGCGATGGGCTGAGCGATGGGCTGAGCGATGGGCTGAGCCTGGGTCTTCACCACTCCACCGCCGGGGGCCCCCACCTCGGGCACCGTAAATTGGAACCCTGCAGGAGGGCCCTGGAGAGTCTGGGAGGGTTTGGGGGAGCAGGTGGGAGGGGGGACGTCAGGTTGGTAGGGAGCAGGCTGGGAGGGGGGCCGGGACTGGATGTGCATCTGTTGCTGCTGCTGTTGTTGTTGTTGTTGTTGTTGTTGTTGTTGTTGTTGTTGTTGTTGTTGTTGTGCAGGCTGGGGGGAGCCAGGGATCTGGTTGTGGATAATGAACATTGAGGGAAGAGATGAGGGGGTGCAGGAGCGGACAGGGGTCTGTGGCTGGGAGGGGGTGCGGGACTGGCCATGGTGGAGGGGGGACTGCAGGGGGAAGGGGGAGGGCTGAGGGCTGTCCGACAGAGGGGGAGCAGTGTGGGAGGCCAGGGGCTGGGAGGGGGACAGGCTCTGGAGCTTCAACTGCTGTCCAGCCGCCTGGGGCATCTAGGGTTAGAGGTCAAAACAGACAGGAAACACATCAGACACAGAGGCTCCAAATAATACCAGACTTTAAGAAAATAAAACATGTGAAAACAGCATTATAACATCAAGGAGGAGCAGAGGAGGAGCAGAGGAGGAGCAGAGGAGGAGCGGAGGAGGAGCAGAGGAGGAGCAGAGGAGGAGCAGGGAGGAGCAGAGGAGGAGCGGAGAGGAGCGGAGGAGGAGCAGAGGAGGAGCAGAGGAGGAGCAGAGGAGGAGCAGAGGAGGAGCAGAGGAGGAGCGGAGGAGGAGCGGAGGAGGAGCGGAGGAGGAGCAGAGGAGGAGCAGAGGAGGAGCAGGGAGGAGCAGAGGAGGAGCGGAGAGGAGCGGAGCAGAGAAGGAGCAGGGAGGAGCGGAGAGGAGTGGAGCAGGGAGGCGCAGAGGAGGAGCAGGGAGGAGCACAGGCAGGTATAGGACATCAAGCAAAAACAGGAGAGGAGCAGAAAGGAGCAGAGGAGGAACAGGGAGGAGCAGAGAGGAGCAGGGATGAGCAGAGGAGGAGCGGAGCAGGGAGGCGCAGAGGAGGAGCACAGGCAGGTATAGGACATCAAGCAAAAACAGGAGAGGAGCAGAGAGGAGCGAGGACAGAGGAGAGGAGAGCAGTGAGGAGGAGAGCAGAGGAGCAGAACAGAGAGGATTAGAGAGAACAGAGAGGAGGAGAGAGAGAGGACAGAAAGGAGGAGGAGAGCAGGAGAGAGGAGGAGAGAGAGGAGCAGAACAGAGAGGATAGAGAGGATAGAGCGGACAGAGAGGAGGAGAGAGAGAGGACAGAGAGAGAGGACAGAAAGGAGGAGGAGAGCAGGAGAGAGGAGGAGAGAGAGAGGACAGAGAGAGAGGACAGAAAGGAGGAGGAGAGCTGGAGAGAGGAGGAGAGAGAGGAGCAGAACAGAGAGGATAGAGAGGATAGAGCGGACAGAGAGGAGGAGAGAGAGAGGACAGAGAGAGAGGACAGAAAGGAGGAGGAGAGCTGGAGAGAGGAGGAGAGAGAGGAGGAGAGGACAAGCAGATACAGGACATCAGAACGAAAACAGCAGTCAATGTGGAGGCTATATACAGGGGACAGCATGATGACACACATGATCAACTTTCAGAGAGAACAGGTTGTGAGGACCACACAGAGACACAAGCACCCTGCTGGTCAGTTTCTACAGGAAAACTAGGGCTAGTGTTATACTACTGCCCGTGGAAAAGAACAAGTCCATCCTCCAACCTGAAACACAACACGATGAGAAAGCCAAAAAGGTGTAGCATTCTGCCTGGCCTGCGAGAGACAGTTGAAAGGAGGAGAGATGATCTTGTGTTATTATGCTGAGGGGAACCGGTGGACGCGGGTTCTGGCAAGGTTTAAGCCAAGGGGTTTCTGGGAATAGAAGGGGTTGGGCATCTAGGTTTGGGGCAAAACCCAGTTGTTGCATGAGAGGGGTAGAGAGACTGGAGCAAATGGGGGGTATCACAGTCACTGTAGTCAACAGAGGAGCAAGGAGCCGTAGAAGGGGAGAGGAGCAAGGATGGGAGAGGAGGGGAGAGGAGCAGGGAGCCGGAGGAGGGGAGAGGAGCAGGGAGCCGGAGGAGGGGAGAGGAGCAGGGAGCCAGAGGAGGGGAGAGGAGCAGGGAGCCAGAGGAGGGGAGAGGAGCAGGGAGCCAGAGGAGGGGAGAGGAGCAGGGAGCCGGAGGAGGGGAGAGGAGCAGGAGGAGGGGAGAGGAGCAGGAGGAGGGGAGAGGAGCCAGAGGAGGGGAGAGGAGCAGGGAGCCGGAGGAGGGGAGAGGAGCAGGGAGCCGGAGGAGGGGAGAGGAGCAGGGAGCCGGAGGAGGGGAGGGGAGAGGAGCAGGGAGCCGGAGGAGGGGAGAGGAGCAGGGAGCCAGAGGAGGGGAGAGGAGCAGGGAGCCAGAGGAGGGGAGAGGAGCAGGGAGCCGGAGGAGGGGAGAGGAGCAGGGAGCCGGAGGAGGGGAGAGGAGCAGGGAGCCGGAGGAGGGGAGAGGAGCAGGGAGCCGGAGGAGGGGAGAGGAGCAGGGAGCCAGAGGAGGGGAGAGGAGCAGGGAGCCAGAGGAGTGGAGAGGAGCAGGGAGCCAGAGGAGGGGAGAGGAGCAGGGAGCCGGAAGAGGGGAGAGGAGCAGGGAGCCGGAGGAGGGGAGTGGAGCAGGGAGCCGGAGGAGGGGAGAGGAGCAGGGAGACAGAGGAGGGGAGAGGAGCAGGGAGCCGGAGGAGGGGAGAGGAGCAGGGAGCCAGAGGAGGGGAGAGGAGCAAGGATGGGAGAGGAGGGGAGAGGAGCAGGGAGCCGGAGGAGGGGAGAGGAGCAGGGAGCCGGAGGAGAGGAGAGGAGCAGGAGGAGGGGAGAGGAGCAGGGAGCCGGAGGAGGAGAGAGGAGCAGGGAGCCGGAGGAGGGGAGAGGAGCAGGGAGCCGGAGGGGAGAGGAGCAGGGAGCCAGAGGAGGGGAGAGGAGCAAGGAGCCGGAGGAGGGGAGAGGAGCAGGGAGCCGTAGGAGCGGAGAGGAGCAAGGATGGGAGAGGGGAGAGGAGCAGGATGGAGAGGAGGGGAGAGGAGGGGAGAGGAGCAAGGAGCCGTAGGAGGGGAGAGGAGCAGGATGGGAGAGGAGGGGAGCAGGATGGGAGAGGAGGGGAGCGGAGCAGGATGGGAGAGGAGGGGAGAGGAGCAAGGAGCCGTAGGAGGGGAGAGGAGCAGGATGGGAGAGGAGAGGAGCAGGGAGCCGTAGGAGGGGAGAGGAGCAGGGAGCCAGAGGAGGGGAGAGGAGCAGGGAGCCGGAGGAGGGGAGAGGAGCAGGGAGCCATAGGAGGGGAGAGGAGCAGGGAGCCGTAGGAGCGGAGAGGAGCAAGGATGGGAGAGGAGGGGAGAGGAGCAGGGAGCCAGAGGAGGGGAGAGGAGCCGGAGGAGGGGAGAGGAGCAGGGAGCCGTAGGAGCGGAGAGGAGCAAGGACGGGAGAGGAGGGGAGAGGAGCAGGATGGGAGAGGAGGGGAGAGGAGCAAGGAGCCGTAGGAGGGGAGAGGAGCAGGATGGGAGAGGAGGGGAGCGGAGGGGAGCGGAGCAGGATGGGAGAGGAGGGGAGCGGAGGGGAGAGGAGCAGGATGGGAGAGGAGGGGAGACGAGCAAGGAGCCGTAGGAGGGGAGAGGAGCAGGATGGGAGAGGAGAGGAGCAGGGAGCCGTAGGAGGGGAGAGGAGCAAGGAGCCGTAGGAGGGGAGAGGAGCAAGGAGCCGGAGGAAGGGAGAGGAGCAGGATGGGAGAGGAGCAGGTCTAGTATGATGAGATATGACAGGTCTAGTATGATGAGATATGACAGGTCTAGTATGATGAGGTATGACAGGTCTAGTATGATGAGATATGACAGGTCTAGTATGATGAGATATGACAGGTCTAGTACGATGAGATATGACAGGTCTAGTATGATGAGATATGACAGGTCTAGTATGATGAGATATGACAGGTCTAGTACGATGAGATATGACAGGTCTAGTATGATGAGATATGACAGGTCTAGTATGATGAGGTATGACAGGTCTAGTATGATGAGATATGACAGGTCTAGTATGATGAGATATGACAGGTCTAGTATGATGAGATATGACAGGTCTAGTATGATGAGGTATGACAGGTCTAGTATGATGAGATATGACAGGTCTAGTATGATGAGGTATGACAGGTCTAGTATGATGAGGTATGACAGGTCTAGTATGATGAGATATGACAGGTCTAGTATGATGAGATATGACAGGTCTAGTATGATGAGGTATGACAGGTCTAGTATGATGAGGTATGACAGGTCTAGTATGATGAGGTATGACAGGTCTAGTATGATGAGATATGACAGGTCTAGTATGATGAGATATGACAGGTCTAGTATGATGAGATATGACAGGTCTAGTATGATGAGATATGACAGGTCTAGTATGATGAGATATGACAGGTCTAGTATGATGAGGTATGACAGGTCTAGTATGATGAGATATGACAGGTCTAGTATGATGAGATATGACAGGTCTAGTATGATGAGGTATGACAGGTCTAGTATGATGAGATATGACAGGTCTAGTATGATGAGGTATGACAGGTCTAGTATGATGAGATATGACAGGTCTAGTATTATACATGAGTAGTGATGTCACATTCAGGAACACATGCATGTGAAACAAAGTGAGAGCGGACTGGTGATTTAGAGGAAACAAATTGTGCAGGGGGAGTGAGAGAGAGTGAGAGGGAGTGAGAGAGAGTGAGAGAGAGTGAGAGGGAGTGAGAGGGAGTGAGAGGGAGTGAGAGGGAGTGAGAGGGAGTGAGAGGGAGTGAGAGGGAGTGAGAGGGAGTGAGAGGGAGTGAGAGAGAGTGAGAGAGAGGGAGTGAGAGGGAGTGAGAGGGAGTGAGAGGGAGTGAGAGGGAGTGAGAGAGAGTGAGAGAGAGTGAGTGAGAGGGAGTGAGAGAGAGTGAGAGGGAGTGAGAGAGAGTGAGAGAGAGTGAGAGGGAATGAGAGGGAGTGAGAGAGAGTGAGAGGGAGTGAGAGGGAGTGAGAGGGAGTGAGAGGGAGTGAGAGGGAGTGAGAGAGAGTGAGAGGGAGTGAGAGGGAGTGAGAGAGAGTGAGTGAGAGGGAGTGAGAGGGAGTGAGAGGGAGTGAGAGAGAGTGAGAGAGAGTGAGAGGGAGTGAGAGGGAGTGAGTGAGAGGGAGTGAGAGGGAGTGAGAGAGAGTGAGAGGAAGTGAGAGAGAGTGAGAGGGAGTGAGAGGGAGTGAGAGGGAGTGAGAGGGAGTGAGAGGGAGTGAGAGAGAGAGGCAGACAATGTCCTAACAGAGTGGCAGCAACAAGGGGGTGGGGCTTAGCATTAAGGGGCGTATTGTCTACCTGGTTTACCACTGCTGCCTCAGCTAATTGGCTGTCAAGACCCGAGGGTGTGTTGCCAGAGCTGCTGTTGCTGCTGACGATAACGGACGCTGGGACGCCCACTGAGACAGAGGGGGCGGGGTCATTCTCTGTCTGTCGCTGGTCCTGACATGGGCACATTAACGATTCAAGAAGAGAGGGAGGAGAGAGAGGGATGGAGAGAGAGAGAGAGAGAGATAAGAGAGGCAGGGAGCGAGAGGCAGGGAGCGAGAGGCAGGGAGCGAGAGGCAGGGAGCGAGAGGCAGGGAGAGAGAGGCAGGGAGAGAGAGGCAGGGAGAGAGAGGCAGGGAGAGAGAGGCAGGGAGAGAGAGGCAGGGAGAGAGAGGCAGGGAGAGAGAGGCAGGGAGAGGGAGGCAGGGAGAGGGAGGCAGGGAGAGGGAGGCAGGGAGAGGGAGGCAGGGAGAGGGAGGCAGGGAGAGGGAGGGAGGGAGGGAGAGGGAGGGAGAGAGAGGGGGAGAGAGGGGGAGAGAGGGGGAGAGAGAGGGGGAGAGAGAGGGGGAGAGAGAGGGAGAGCAGAGAAAAATGGAGAAGATGAGTAAAATAGGAAACCAGAGGTAGGTAGGTCAGGTACCATTGGAATCAGTCTATCATCCATGATGCATCACTCTGTTATCTTGTTGGCCAATATTAACTGTTCACTTCAGATCAACAACAATGTCAACAGAGACTGGAGTGGTAGAGATAGTGAGGAGAGGAGAGGTAGAGGAGGAGTGGTAGAAAGTAGGGGTGGAGGTAGAGAGGAAAGAGGAGAGGTAGAGAGGAGAGGTAGAGGAGGAGTGGTAGAGATGGTGAGGAGAGGAGAGGTAGAGGAGGAGCGGTAGAGATGGTGAGGAGAGGAGGAGTGGTAGAGAGGAGAGGCAGAGAGAAGGGGTGGAGGTAGAGAGGAAATAGGAGAGGTAGAGAGGAGAGGTAGAGGAGGAGTGGTAGAGAGGAGAGGCAGAGAGACGGGGTGGAGGTAGAGAGGAAATAGGAGAGGTAGAGAGGAGAGGTAGAGAGGAGAGGTAGAGAGGAGAGGTAGAGGAGGAGTGGTAGAGGAGGAGTGGTAGAGATAGTGAGGAGAGGAGAGGTAGAGGAGGAGTGGTAGAGAGGTAAAGAGGAGAGGTAGAGAGGAGGGGTGGAGGTAGAGAGGTAAAGAGGAGAGGTAGAGAGGAGGGGTGGAGGTAGAGAGGTCAAGAGGAGAGGTAGTTGTGGAGGTAGAGAGGTAAAGAGGAGAGGTAGAGAGGAGGGGTGGAGGTAGAAAGGTAAAGATGAGAGGTAGAGAGGAGGGGTGGAGGTAGAGAGGTAAAGAGGAGAGGTAGGGGTGGAGGTAGAGAGGTAAAGAGGAGAGGTAGAGAGGAGGGGTGGAGGTAGAGAGGTAAAGAGGAGAGGTAGAGAGGAGGGGTGGAGGTAGAGAGGTAAAGAGGAGAGGTAGAGAGGAGGGGTGGAGGTAGAGAGGTCAAGAGGAGAGGTAGTTGTGGAGGTAGAGAGGTAAAGAGGAGAGGTAGAGAGGAGGGGTGGAGGTAGAAAGGTAAAGAGGAGAGGTAGAGAGGAGGGGTGGAGGTAGAGAGGTAAAGAGGAGAGGTAGAGAGGAGGGGTGGAGGTAGAGAGGTAAAGAGGAGAGGTAGAGAGGAGGGGTGGAGGTAGAGAGGTAAAGAGGAGAGGTAGAGAGTAGGGGTGGAGGTAGAGAAGTAAAGAGGAGAGGTAGAGAGGAGGGGTGGAGGTAGAGAGGTAAAGAGGAGAGGTAGAGAGGAGGGGTGGAGGTAGAGAGGTAAAGAGGAGAGATAGGGGTGGAGGTAGAGAGGTAAAGAGGAGAGGTAGAGAGGAGGGGTGGAGGTAGAGAGGTAAAGAGGAGAGGTAGGGGTGGAGGTAGAGAGGTAAAGAGGAGAGGTAGAGAGGAGGGGTGGAGGTAGAAAGGTAAAGAGGAGAGGTAGGGGTGGAGGTAGAGAGGTAAAGAGGAGAGGTAGAGAGTAGGGCTGTTGCGGTGACAGTTTTCCTGCCATACCGGCAGTCGTGGGTCCTGACCACATTCAAATCAAATTATATGTGACCATTGAACCACTGTAATCTCCTTTTATGCACTCTGGACAGACGTTGGTAGTACTAACGACCAGCGGGCCCTCATGGCCCGGGACTCAGGGCTCTAACGACCATCAGGTCCTACTGGCCTGGTACTCAGGGCTCTAACGACCATCAGGTCCTAATGGCCTGGTACTCAGGGCTCTAACGACCATCAGGTCCTAATGGCCTGGTACTCAGGGCTCTAACGACCATCAGGTCCTAATGGCCTGGTACTCAGGGCTCTAACGACCATCAGGTCCTAATGGCCTGGTACTCAGGGCTCTAACGACCATCAGGTCCTAATGGCCTGGTACTCAGGGCTCTAACGACCATCAGGTCCTAATGGCCTGGTACTCAGGGCTCTAACGACCATCAGGTCCTAATGGCCTGGTACTCAGGGCTCTAACGACCATCAGGTCCTAATGGCCTGGTACTCAGGGCTCTAACTACCCTCAGGTCGTAATGGCCTGGTACTCAGGGCTCTAACTACCCTCAGGTCGTAATGGCCTGGTACTCAGGGCTCTAACTACCCTCAGGTCGTAATGGCCTGGTACTCAGGGCTCTAACTACCCTCAGGTCGTAATGGCCTGGTACTCAGGGCTCTAACTACCCTCAGGTCGTAATGACCTTTTTCCACATTTTGTTACATTACAACACACCACAGTTTGGGATGTGACCTGTCCCACAGCAACATCACGGTATACACAGTTTGGAATGCCACCTGTCCCGCAGCAACATCACGGTATACACAGTTTGGGATGTCACCTGTCCCACAGCAACATCACAGTTTGGGATGTCACCTGTCCCACAGCAACATCACGGTATACACAGTTTGGAATGTCACCTGTCCCACAGCAACATCACGGTATACACAGTTTGGGATGGCACCTGTCCCGCAGCAACATCACAGTTTGGGATGTGACCTGTCCCGCAGCAACATCACGGTATACACAGTTTGGGATGTCACCTGTCCCGCAGCAACATCACAGTTTGGGATGTCACCTGTCCCACAGCAACATCACGGTATACACAGTTTGGGATGTCACCTGTCCCACAGCAACATCACGGTATACACAGTTTGGTATGTCACCTGTCCCACAGCAACATCACGGTATACACAGTTTGGGATGCCACCTGTCCCGCAGCAACATCACAGTTTGGGATGTCACCTGTCCCACAGCAACATCACGGTATACACAGTTTGGTATGTCACCTGTCCCATAGCAACATCACGGTATACACAGTTTGGGATGTGACCTGTCCCGCAGCAACATCACAGTTTGGGATGTCACCTGTCCCACAGCAACATCACAGTTTGGGATGTGACCTGTCCCGCAGCAACATCACAGTTTGGGATGTCACCTGTCCCACAGCAACATCACAGTATACACAGTTTGGGATGCCACCTGTCCCACAGCAACATCACAGTTTGGGATGTGTCCTGTCCCACAGCAACATCACAGTTTGGGATGTAACCTGTCCCACAGCAACATCACGGTATACACAGTTTGGGATGCCACCTGTCCCGCAGCAACATCACAGTTTGGGATGTGACCTGTCCCACAGCAACATCACAGTTTGGGATGTCACCTGTCCCACAGCAACATCACGGTTTAGGATGTGACCTGTCCCACAGCAACACCACAGTTTGGGATGTGACCTGTCCCGCAGCAACATCACAGTTTGGGATGTCACCTGTCCCACAGCAACATCACGGTATACACAGTTTGGGATGCCACCTGTCCCACAGCAACATCACAGTTTGGGATGCCACCTGTCCCGCAGCAACATCACGGTTTAGGATGTGACCTGTCCCACAGCAACATCACGGTATACACAGTTTGGGATGCCACCTGTCCCACAGCAACATCACAGTTTGGGATGCCACCTGTCCCGCAGCAACATCACGGTATACACAGTTTGGGATGCCACCTGTCCCACAGCAACATCACAGTTTGGAATGCTACCTGTCCCGCAGCAACATCACGGTTTAGGATGTGACCTGTCCCACAGCAACATCACAGTTTGGGATGTGACCTGTCCCGCAGCAACATCACAGTTTGGGATGTGACCTGTCCCGCAGCAACATCACGGTTTAGGATGTGACCTGTCCCACAGCAACACCACAGTTTGGGATGTGACCTGTCCCGCAGCAACATCACAGTTTGGGATGTGACCTGTCCCACAGCAACATCACAGTTTGGGATGTGACCTGTCCCGCAGCAACATCACAGTTTGGGATGTGACCTGTCCCGCAGCAACATCACAGTTTGGGATGTGACCTGTCCCGCAGCAACATCATGGTTTAGGATGTGACCTGTCCCACAGCAACACCACAGTTTGGGATGTGACCTGTCCCGCAGCAACATCACAGTTTGGGATGTGACCTGTCCCACAGCAACATCACGGCGTACACAGTTTGTGATGTCACCTGTCCCGCAGCAACATCACAGTTTGGGATGTCACCTGTCCCACAGCAACACCACGGTATACACGGTTTGGAATGCCACCTGTCCCACAGCAACACCACGGTATACACAGTTTGGGATGTGACCTGTCCCGCAGCAACATCACGGTTTGGAATGCCACCTGTCCCACAGCAACACCACAGTTTGGGATGTCACCTGTCCCACAGCAACACCACGGTATACACGGTTTGGAATTCCACCTGTCCCACAGCAACACCACAGTTTGGAATGCCACCTGTCCCACAGCAACACCACAGTTTGGAATGCCACCTGTCCCACAGCAACACCACAGTTTGGAATGCCACCTGTCCCACAGCAACATCACGGTATACACAGTTTGGGATGTCACCTGTCCCACAGCAACATCACGGTATACACAGTTTGGAATGCCACCTGTCCCGCAGCAACACCACAGTTTTGGATGTGACCTGTCCCACAGCAACACCACAGTTTGGGATGCCACCTGTCCCACAGCAACACCAGAGTTTGGGATGCCACCTGTCCCACAGCAACACCACAGTTTGGGATGTCACCTGTCCCGCAGCAACACCACAGTTTGGGATGTGACCTGTCCCACAGCAACATCACAGTTTGGGATGTCACCTGTCCCACAGCAACATCACAGTTTGGGATGCCACCTGTCCCACAGCAACACCAGAGTTTGGGATGCCACCTGTCCCACAGCAACACCAGAGTTTGGGATGTCACCTGTCCCACAGCAACACCACAGTTTGGGATGTGACCTGTCCCACAGCAACATCACAGTTTGGGATGTCACCTGTCCCACAGCAACATCACGGTATACACAGTTTGGGATGTCACCTGTCCCACAGCAACATCACGGTATACACAGTTTGGAATGCTACCTGTCCCACAGCAACACCAAAGTTTGGGATGTGACCTGTCCCACAGCAACACCACAGTTTGGGATGTGACCTGTCCCACAGCAACACCACAGTTTGGGATGTCACCTGTCCCACAGCAACATCACGGTATACACAGTTTGGGATGTCACCTGTCCCACAGCAACATCACGGTATACACAGTTTGGAATGGCACCTGTCCCACAGCAACACCACAGTTTGGGATGTGACCTGTCCCACAGCAACACCACAGTTTGGGATGTGACCTGTCCCACAGCAACACCACAGTTTGGGATGTGACCTGTCCCACAGCAACACCACAGTTTGGGATGTCACCTGTCCCACAGCAACATCACTGGAGTAGCCAGCCTGACATGAATGAAAAACATAACGGAGGGAAAGTGGCCTCCAGTCACATAATGTATTTTTCATTCTTGACCCTGTTCCTGCCAAATTTGATAAATCAAAACTCATTTGACATATTAGTAAAGACAATATTCAACTGAGAATAGTCTGATGGGTGAAAATGTGATCACTTGATGAACAGCTTGTGCAGCCGGAGGCAAGGAACAGACAGCAAACTTACTGAAGTCATCAATAGTCTATAGTCCCACCATGCAGCCGATATATCTTTTGATTTCTAACACATTCCAAGGTTTGTATAATTTACAACTAAAGTTGTCAAATAACTCTAAATCTAACGTATAAGACCTGTTTCAAATGATGTCTATTATGCTCAACACAGACACTTCATATCCGCACACTTCTGAATGGGAAAAATATCCTTTATATTTTATTAAGCTAAGTTCAATTATATTCTTCTTACTATAAAATCATATAAAATATAACATACAGTATCTAGTCTGATAACATACAGTATCTAGTCTGATAACATACAGTATCTAGTCTGATAACATACAGTATCTAGTCAGATAACATACAGTATCTAGTCTGATAACATACAGTATCTAGTCTGATAACATACAGTATCTAGTCTGATAACATACAGTATCTAGTCAGATAACATACAGTATCTAGTCTGATAACATACAGTCTATAGTCAGATAACATACAGTATCTAGTCTGATAACATACAGTATCTAGTCTGATAACATACAGTATCTAGTCTGATAACATACAGTATCTAGTCAGATAACATACAGTATCTAGTCTGATAACATACAGTATCTAGTCTGATAACATACAGTATCTAGTCAGATAACATACAGTATCTAGTCTGATAACATACAGTATCTAGTCTGATAACATACAGTATCTAGTCTGATAACATACAGTATCTAGTCTGATAACATACAGTATCTAGTCTGATAACATACAGTATCTAGTCTGATAACATACAGTATCTAGTCTGATAACATACAGTATCTAGTCTGATAACATACAGTATCTAGTCTGATAACATACAGTATCTAGTCTGATAACATACAGTATCTAGTCTGATAACATACAGTATCTAGTCTGATAACATACAGTATCTAGTCTGATAACATACAGTATCTAGTCTGATAACATACAGTATCTAGTCTGATAACATACAGTATATAGTCTGATAACATACAGTATCTAGTCTGATAACATACAGTATCTAGTCTGATAACATACAGTATCTAGTCAGATAACATACAGTATCTAGTCAGATAACATACAGTATCTAGTCAGATAACATACAGTATCTAGTCAGATAACATACAGTATCTAGTCAGATAACATACAGTATCTAGTCTGATAACATACAGTATCTAGTCTGATAACATACAGTATCTAGTCTGATAACATACAGTATCTAGTCAGATAACATACAGTATCTAGTCTGATAACATACAGTATCTAGTCTGATAACATACAGTATCTAGTCAGATAACATACAGTATCTAGTCAGATAACATACAGTATCTAGTCAGATAACATACAGTATCTAGTCAGATAACATACAGTATCTAGTCAGATAACATACAGTATCTAGTCTGATAACATACAGTATCTAGTCTGATAACATACAGTATCTAGTCTGATAACATACAGTATCTAGTCTGATAACATACAGTATCTAGTCTGATAACATACAGTATCTAGTCTGATAACATACAGTATCTAGTCTGATAACATACAGTATCTAGTCAGATAACATACAGTATCTAGTCAGATAACATACAGTAACTAGTCTGATAACATACAGTATCTAGTCTGATAACATACAGTATCTAGTCTGATAACATACAGTATCTAGTCTGATAACATACAGTATCTAGTCTGATAACATACAGTATCTAGTCTGATAACATACAGTCTATAGCCAGATAACATACAGTATCTAGTCAGATAACATACAGTATCTAGTCAGATAACATACAGTATCTAGTCAGATAACATACAGTATCTAGCCAGATAACATACAGTATCTAGCCAGATAACATACAGTATCTAGTCTGATAAATGAACAAGCCTACAGTCTATAGTCAGATAACATACAGTCTATAGTCAGATAACATACAGTCTATAGTCAGATAACATACAGTATCTAGTCAGATAACATACAGTATCTAGTCAGATAACATACAGTATCTAGTCTGATAACATACAGTATCTAGTCTGATAACATACAGTATCTAGTCTGATAAATGAACAAGCCTACAGTCTATAGTCAGATAACATACAGTCTATAGTCAGATAACATACAGTCTATAGTCAGATAACATACAGTATCTAGCCAGATAACATACAGTATCTAGTCTGATAAATGAACAAGCCTACAGTCTATAGTCTGATAACATACAGTATCTAGTCAGATAACATACAGTATCTAGTCTGATAACATGCAGTATCTAGTCTGATAAATGAACAAGCCTACAGTCTATAGTCTGATAACATACAGTATCTAGTCAGATAACATACAGTATCTAGTCTGATAACATACAGTATCTAGTCAGATAACATACAGTATCTAGTCAGATAACATACAGTATCTAGTCTGATAAATGAACAAGTCTACAGTCTATAGCCAGATAACATACAGTATCTAGTCTGATAAATGAACAAGCCTACAGTCTATAGCCAGATAACATACAGTATCTAGTCTGATAAATGAACAAGCCTACAGTCTATAGTCTGATAACATACAGTATCTAGTCTGATAAATGAACAAGCCTATATATAGCCAGATAACATACAGTATCTAGTCTGATAACATACAGTATCTAGTCTGATAAATGAACAAGCCTACAGTCTATAGCCAGATAACATACAGTATCTAGTCTGATAAATGAACAAGCCTACAGTCTATAGCCAGATAACATTCAGTATCTAGCCAGATAACATACAGTATCTAGTCTGATAAATGAACAAGTCTACAGTCTATAGCCAGATAACATACAGTAACTAGCCTACAGTCTGTACCATGGAGAATAGCCAGAGGTAGGGGGGAAAGAGAAAGGTAGAGGGGGAGAGGTAGGAAGGTAGAGGGGTGGTGAGGTAGAGAGGTTGAGGTAGAGAGGTAGAGGGGTGGTGAGGTAGAGAGGTAGAGGGGTGGTGAGGTAGAGAGGTAGAGGGGTGGTGAGGTAGAGAGGTTGAGGTAGAGAGGTAGAGGGGTGGTGAGGTAGAGAGGTTGAGGTAGAGAGGTAGAGGGGTGGTGAGGTAGAGAGGTAGAGGTAGAGAGGTAGAGGGGTGGTGAGGTAGAGAGGTTGAGGTAGAGAGGTAGAGGGGTGGTGAGGTAGAGAGGTTGAGGTAGAGAGGTAGAGGGGTGGTGAGGTAGAGAGATGGTGAGGTAGAGAGGTAGAGGGGTGGTGAGGTAGAGAGGTAGAGGGGTGGTGAGGTAGAGAGATGGTGAGGTAGAGAGGTAGAGGGGTGGTGAGGTAGAGAGATGGTGAGGTAGAGAGGTAGAGGGGTGGTGAGGTAGAGAGATGGTAGGTAGAGAGGTAGAGAGATGGTGAGGTAGAGAGGTAGAGGGGTGGTGAGGTAGAGAGATGGTGAGGTAGAGAGGTAGAGGGGTGGTGAGGTAGAGAGATGGTGAGGTAGAGAGGTTGAGGTAGAGAGGTAGAGGTAGAGAGGTAGAGGGGTGGTGAGGTAGAGAGATGGTGAGGTAGAGGGGTGGTGAGGTAGAGATGGTGAGGTAGAGAGATGGTGAGGTTGAGGTAGAGAGGTAGAGAGATGGTGAGGTTGAGGTAGAGAGGTAGAGAGGTTGAGGTAGAGAGGTAGAGGGGTGGTGAGGTAGAGAGATGGTGAGGTAGAGAGATGGTGAGGTTGAGGTAGAGAGGTAGAGAGATGGTGAGGTAGAGAGGTAGAGAGATGGTGAGGTAGAGAGGTAGAGAGATGGTGAGGTAGAGAGGTAGAGGGGTGGTGAGGTAGAGAGATGGTGAGGTAGAAAGGTAGAGAGATGGTGAGGTAGAGAGATGGTGAGGTAGAGAGATGGTGAGGTAGAGAGATGGTGAGGTAGAGAGATGGTGAGGTAGAGAGATGGTGAGGTAGAGAGATGGTGAGGTAGAGAGATGGTGAGGTAGAGAGATGGTGAGGTAGAGAGATGGTGAGGTAGAAAGGTAGAAAGGTGAGGTAGAAGCTGGGCCATACTGACCTGCTGGAGAAACATCTGGAGGTGTTCCTGGCTGAGGATCATGCTGGAGCCCTGTGGCCCTGTGAAGAGCACCCTGCTCCCGGGGCTGTGTTGCTGCTGGGCTGACGTGGAGGACACAGATAAGGATGGAGAAGAGGAGGGGACAGAGACAGCCACAGAGACAGAGGGCCCAGCCTGCATAGAAAGGATGGAGGAGTGCTGGGGGGGTTGTCCAGGATGGGCTGCCTGGTCTGTACAGCTCCCACTCTCCCCAGGCTGGCCCTGTGCCATGGCAGCTGCCCCGCCCATCCCACTGCTGGGAACGCCCCCCGGCTGCGGTTGCAGAGCGGGCTGCAGGCTGACAGCAGGACTCACCCCCTCCACCTGGCTCAGCATGGCCAGGGAGTTCTGCAGGGGCATGCCCTGGATCACCGTGTGGGCCTGGTGGCCCGTGACCGGGTGGGTCTGGCTCTGGGAGAGGGTAACAGGCATCTGGAAAAGCTGATGTCCCACACCCATCTGACCCGGCTGCAGCTGGATGTGGCCCTGAGACATCAGCACCTGGCCCAGGTTGATGTTCTGGTGCTGAGCCAGGATCTGATTGGCTATCAGTTGGCCCCCAGGCCCCTGGGAGGTGATGATGTGGCCCCCAGGGTGCTGCGTGAGGATCTGACCCCCGGCTAGCTGCTGTGGCAGGAGGAACTGGTGGTTCTGGCCCCCCAGCATGATGCTGCCGGGCTGGTTGAGCAGGTGGACACTGAGTGCTTTCCCAGAGGGGTGGTGGGCTGTCTGCTGTTTGAACAGAGCCTGTTGGGGAAGCCCTGCCTGGGAGGTTAGGACCACGTTGGCGCCAGGCTTGCCTGTCAGGAAGGCTACATTCTGGGCAGCGGAGACAGGGACATGCTGCACCCCTAGAGCCTTGTTGGCTTCATTCTGGAAGGCGTGTGGCTGGGCCTGCTGCTGCTTAAACAGTTTGGGCTGGATGGCTGCGCCCCCCTGAGGGGGTTTGGGTTGGATGGGGGTCGGAGTTCGCTGGACGATCAAGTTCTGCATGATCTGTCCTTGGGGATGGTTCTGCCCATGTTGTGCCAGTCCGGGGCTACTGAACCCAACCAAGGTTCCTGTGGTACCGCACACCGCTGGTCCGTTTAAAGCAGGAGGTCCCAGAGTGGCTTTTCCCCCTTGGATCAGAAGTCCTCCTCCAAGTCCACCCTGCCCACCTGCCCCCTGTGCCTCGGGGCCAGGCTGGTGCAGCTGGTATCCTCCCATACCCTTGGCCAGGATGGACTGTCCTGATTGGTTCATAGTCATCACAGTGGGCTGGCCCATCACCTGTATCTGCCCCAGTCCCAGCCCCAGGTGTCCTGACTGACAGCCGTTAGGTAGGGCCTGGAGGGAGGCGATTGGCTGAAGGGTGACGTTACCCAGGCCTGCCACCTGCTGCATGAAAGGCTGCATACTGATGGCCTGGGCCTTGTTCATGACCTGGGGCCCAAACTCCAGGCCCTGTTGGGCCAGCACCGAGCCCAGCATGTCAGCTGTGGCCTGGGGAGGGGTGGCGGAGGAGCCTGGAGCTCCAGGGAAGATGGGGAGCCCCACCCCCGCAGCGGTCCCTCCAGACCCAGTCAGGCTGTCTGTACAGGGCAGGGTCTGGACCACCTGAGTCAGACCTGGCATGGTGAGGTCGAAGGAGCCCAGGTCCAGCTCTGCCTCGGCCTCCTGCAGGCTCTGCTCTGTAATGTTCGCCTCCGCCAGGCTCTGCTGCAGGATGTCGCATGGCTCCATCGCGTTGCTACCGTCGTCGCCCGGCGACCCGTCCAGGATGACATCATCTTCCAGGAAGTCCAGGTCCACGCTGACCCGGGGCAGGCCTTGCTGCTCATTGGACGACAGCTGGACTGGGGGTGGGACCTCTGGAACGTGGCACTATGAAGGAGAGAGAAGGAAGAACAGTGAAGCGTTGTGATGGAGGACGAGAGGAGAGGAGAGGAGAGCTGAGGAGAGGAGAGCTGAGGAGAGGAGAGCTGAGGAGAGGAGAGCTGAGGAGAGGAGAGCAGAGGAGAGGAGAGCAGAGGAGAGAAGAGGAGAGCAGAGGAGAGAAGAGGAGAGCTGAGGAGAGAAGAGGAGAGCTGAGGAGAGAAGAGGAGAGCTGAGGAGAGGAGAGCAGAGCTGAGGAGAGCTGAGGAGAGGAGAGCTGAGGAGAGGAGAGCTGAGGAGAGGAGAGCTGAGGAGAGGAGAGCTGAGGAGAGGAGAGCTGAGGAGAGGAGAGCTGAGGAGAGGAGAGCTGAGGAGAGGAGAGCTGAGGAGAGGAGAGGAGAGCTGAGGAGAGAAGAGGAGAGCTGAGGAGAGAAGAGGAGAGCTGAGGAGAGAAGAGGAGAGCTGAGGAGAGGAGAGCAGAGCTGAGGAGAGGAGAGCTGAGGAGAGGAGAGCTGAGGAGAGGAGAGCTGAGGAGAGCTGAGGAGAGAAGAGGAGAGCTGAGGAGAGGAGAGGAGAGAAGAGGAGAGCTGAGGAGAGCTGAGGAGAGCTGAGGAGAGAAGAGGAGAGCTGAGGAGAGGAGAGCTGAGGAGAGGAGAGCTGAGGAGAGGAGAGCTGAGGAGAGGAGAGCTGAGGAGAGGAGAGCTGAGGAGAGGAGAGCTGAGGAGAGGAGAGCTGAGGAGAGCTGAGGAGAGGAGAGCTGAGGAGAGAAGATAAGAGCTGAGGAGAGAAGAGGAGAGGAGAGGAGAGGAGAGCTGAGGAGAGAAGAGGAGAGCTGAGGAGAGAAGAGGAGAGCTGAGGAGAGAAGAGGAGAGCTGAGGAGAGAAGAGGAGAGCTGAGGAGAGAAGAGGAGAGCTGAGGAGAGAAGAGGAGAGCTGAGGAGAGGAGAGCTGAGGAGAGAAGAGGAGAGAAGAGGAGAGGAGAGCTGAGGAGAGCTGAGGAGAGAAGAGGAGAGCTGAGGAGAGAAGAGGAGAGCTGAGGAGAGAAGAGGAGAGCTGAGGAGAGAAGAGGAGAGCTGAGGAGAGGAGAGGAGAGCTGAGGAGAGAAGAGCTGAGGAGAGGAGAGCTGAGGAGAGCTGAGGAGAGCTGAGGAGAGCTGAGGAGAGCTGAGGAGAGAAGAGGAGAGAAGAGGAGAGAAGAGGAGAGAAGAGGAGAGCTGAGGAGAGCTGAGGAGAGCTGAGGAGAGAAGAGGAGAGCTGAGGAGAGAAGAGGAGAGCTGAGGAGAGCTGAGGAGAGCTGAGGAGAGAAGAGGAGAGCTGAGGAGAGAAGAGGAGAGCTGAGGAGAGAAGAGGAGAGCTGAGGAGAGGAGAGGAGAGCTGAGGAGAGAAGAGGAGAGGAGAGCTGAGGAGAGGAGAGCTGAGGAGAGCTGAGGAGAGCTGAGGAGAGAAGAGGAGAGCTGAGGAAAGCTGAGGAGAGCTGAGGAGAGAAGAGGAGAGCTGAGGAGAGCTGAGGAGAGCTGAGGAGAGAAGAGGAGAGCTGAGGAGAGAAGAGGAGAGCTGAGGAGAGCTGAGGAGAGCTGAGGAGAGAAGAGGAGAGCTGAGGAGAGCTGAGGAGAGCTGAGGAGAGCTGAGGAGAGCTGAGGAGAGAAGAGGAGAGGAGAGCTGAGGAGAGGAGAGCTGAGGAGAGGAGAGCTGAGGAGAGGAGAGCTGAGGAGAGGAGAGCTGAGGAGAGGAGAGCTGAGGAGAGGAGAGCTGAGGAGGGGAGAGCTGAGGAGAGGAGAGCTGAGGAGAGGAGAGCTGAGGAGAGGAGAGGAGAGATGAGGAGAGATGAGGAGAGCTGAGGAGAGCTGAGGAGAGGAGAGCTGAGGAGAGGAGAGCTGAGGAGAGGAGAGCTGAGGAGAGGAGAGCTGAGGAGAGAAGAGCTGAGGAGAGCTGAGGAGAGCTGAGGAGAGGAGAGCTGAGGAGAGGAGAGCTGAGGAGAGGAGAGCTGAGGAGAGGAGAGCTGAGGAGAGGAGAGCTGAGGAGAGGAGAGCTGAGGAGAGGAGAGGAGAGATGAGGAGAGGAGAGATGAGGAGAGATGAGGAGAGATGGGAAGGAATGGGTTGAACTGAGCAGGCCTGAGATCAGCCTGGACAGGCCTCACACGTGGAGATGTTGACCAGACAGGCCCCCCAGACAGGACCCTTAGACCCCCACAGTGTCATGGCTCCTACCAACCAGCCCAGGGCCATCAGAGCTTGGTGTGTGTGGATGTGTGTTACTGGCAGGGTGGGGGAGAGATGCATGCTACATATATGAATGGAGACAGGAGGGTCAGAGGTCAGAGTGGGGAAGAGCCATTACTCACCCCAACAGAAGAGAAGAACGAGCTGGAGGGGTCGTTAGAGCCATCCAAAAGGTCGTCAGTGTCCAGCTACAGACAGACACGACAGACGCAGACAGGATAGGACAGAACGACAGACAGAATAGGCCGGAGGGAGGTCACACCACATGGACAGCCAAAAAATGCAGGGAGAGCGAGACAGACAGGGAGAGCGAGACAGACAGGGAGAGCGAGACAGACAAACAAACCCACCAATGACCCGGAATTGAGGAGGGGCAGCAAAGTGGTTTAAAGGTGGGAGGGAGGGAGGGAGGGAAGCGAAGCAGAAGAGGGCTAGTGTTAGACTAGTACTGGTCATCGTGGATTAATCAGGTGACAAGGCAGGGTTGAAATCACACAGACCGACCACACAGACCGACCACACAGACCAGACACACGGATCCACCATGCAGACCAGACACACAGACCGACCACACAGACCAGACACACGGATCCACCATACAGACCAGACACACAGACCAGACACACGGATCCACCATACAGACCAGACACACAGACCAGACACACGGATCCACCATACAGACCAGACACACAGACCGACCACACAGACCAGACACACGGATCCACCATACAGACCAGACACACAGACCAGACACACAGACCGACCACACAGACCGACCACACAGACCGACCACACAGACCAAACACACGGACCCACCATACAGACCAGACACACGGATCCACCACGCAGACCAGACACACGGATCCACCACGCAGACCAGACACACGGATCCACCATACAGACCAGACACACAGACCGACCACACAGACCGACCACACAGACCAGACACACCATACAGACCAGACACACAGATCCACCATACAGACCAGACACAAAGCAAGAAACCATAAGCAGTAGCAGAGCCATGGACGCAGAAACCCCGTTGGAGGGACGGGGAGGTGTGTGTGTGTGTGTGTGTGTGTGTGTGTGTGTGTGTGTGTGGTAGCCAGTGCACGTGTTGACCTCAATGTGTCACTGACGCTACGGCCCAAGAGAAGTAGCCTGTTCTGTTAGCTGATATCTGGTGCTTGGAAGTCAACCACACCCATCCTCATTGTCAAATCAACTGCTATGAAACACAATCCAGCTACCTCCTTAGCTTTGGTAAGTACAATAGAAGCATCATAACCATCCATGCAGGTCAATTAGCAGCCACGTACATGTATCTCTGATCCATGAAGAAAATCGTTGAGTGCTTCTGGGTCACTGTGGAGAGAGGAACATCGGTCAGACAGGCAGGCAGGTAGTCATTGAGGTCACGTCTATTTCTCTGTCCCAGTATCCACACTTACTACCTAGTAGAGTTGAGCCATTATCCAGATGTTCACATCGTCATTACCATCCTTCTCTCATCCTGGGATTTACGCTATTACTGCCGAAATTCACAAGGGGGCGCTAAAACAACCCACCCACATTTATTATCAGAACGCTAACCCAAATTTTTTTTAAAGGGTGAGAGGCACAAAATTGGCACAAGTACTAACGAAATTTCCACAGAGGCTGCTAGCAAAATATGCTAATGAGCGCTAAAATGAAAATAAACTAATTACAAAAAGACACCTATAACTTGAGCTGGATTGCCTATATTAGGTAGTAGCTAACAAAATGTACAAGGACAAATTGGTGAGTTTCGACATTTACAAGAGAAATATGAACGAGAGGGATTGTACAAATGGCCTGCACGTCTGAAGGAAGAACAGTAGTGGATCTGGAACAGCATGTGTACCTGCTGTGTCTGTGTGGAGTCTGGAGTCGCAAGGGCAACGGGCCTGTCTGCTCGGGCAGAGAACGAAGAGGAGAAAATACGCAAGGAAATCAAGGTCGCAGTGGCAGCTGTACAGATAATTCATCCAAAGTCCTAGGACTTCTCAAAACACAAACAGAAATCTATCACTTTATGTTTGATGCACCGGAGGACGGCTCATTATAATGTCTGGAACGGAGCGAATGGAACGGCGTGGAAACCGTGTTTGATGTATTTGATACCGTTCTGCTCCAGCCATTACCGCGAGCCCATCCTCCCTAATTAAAAAGGTGCCACCAACCTCCTGTGATTCGATGCCCCCGTCTCCTTATTAATTAAGCTACCTACTGAGATAACAAGTTACACACCTGGATTCACGCATTCTCCCGTTGAGCCATTTACAAAACAAAAAACAACAACAAAAACACGTGACTGGCTCAACGGTTCTGGGGAACTACGGTGAGCTCCATAATGTCAAATAATGTGACGGGTGAAATTAAGATCTTTATCTCCTAACGTACAAGTGGACTGCAGGTATTTACGTTAAAAGCTAGCTACATATATTCAAATTTATTGAAAAACTTCAAAAGAAATTGTTTTAACATTAAGTAGGCAAGATTGTTTTTTTCGAAAGCTCGTCACTTGTGTCCCCCCCCCCCTCCAAAAAAAGGTATGTAAAACAATTTTTACCTTATTGTATGATGCAAAGAACCACTTTACAAAATAAAAATCCATTACCATACTTTTTAACATAGAGAATCAAACAAAATGGAGGCAACACTCTGGCCATTGGCTTCTCTCCATATTCAAGCCCGTCTCAAAAAACAACACTGCCCCTTTAAGTTTATCCTGGAGGATGGTTGGCCACCCTTGGTAGCCTATCAAAACATTACAATTACAACTAAATAACACACTTGGTAGCCAAACTAAATAACACACTTGGTAGCCAAACTAAATAACACACTTGGTAGCCAAACTAAATAACACACTTGGTAGCCAAACTAAATAACACACTTGGTAGCCAAACTAAATAACACACTTGGTAGCCAAACTAAATAACACACTTGGTAGCCAAACTAAATAACACCCTTGGTAGCCAAACTAAATAACACACTTGGTAGCCAAACTAAATAACACACTTGGTAGCCAAACTAAATAACACACTTGGTAGCCAAACTAAATAACACACTTGGTAGCCAAACTAAATAACACACTTGGTAGCCAAACTAAATAACACACTTGGTAGCCAAACTAAATAACACACTTGGTAGCCAAACTAAATAACACACTTGGTAGCCTAACTAAATAACACACTTGGTAGCCAAACTAAATAACACACTTGGTAGCCTAAGCGCGAATGTTCCAAAATGAAATTAGAGGGTAAACACAAAAGGCCACCACAGGCACAAGCTGTTTCATGTGACAGAGATGAAAATATGAATTAGAAATGAAGCGAGGAGATCTGAAAGACGCATCAATCAGACCAGGATTAATAAAACCAGGAGTATGCCTTTGGCAAACATGAGAGAAATGCTGGTTTCAACGGCATGTTAGGTTTTTATGAAATAATTCCCTCAACATTTCTATGGCCGTATTTTAGCGAGGATAGTTTGAAACCAAGACAGACATGCTTCATAAAATTACATAAAACATCCCAGGTTTTAAACGATTAACTTTATGGTTAAATTGCTTCCAAATACTGACGGCCTCCGCTCTGATTCAAGGTGGGTGATGTGAAGTAGGCACGGCCCTTCACTCTTGGGTCTTGTGACCATTTCATCAGAACCAGAGCCTCGCTTATGTCCACATAATTAAGTCTGTAGATGTTAAAATGGTAATTATTTGTCATTATTATACATTAGTCAAACATGACTGGAGCTTAGCCT
Organism: Oncorhynchus mykiss; assembly: GCF_057628025.1. Lineage (NCBI taxonomy): Eukaryota > Metazoa > Chordata > Actinopteri > Salmoniformes > Salmonidae > Oncorhynchus > Oncorhynchus mykiss. Next base: position 43,021,283 of record NC_143045.1, on the reverse strand, counting down.
GCCTTTAGCCTGGCTTATTCCACATTTTGTTGTGTTACAGCCCAAATATTTTGTTGTGTTACAGCCCCCCCCCCCCCCCCCCCTCCATCTACACACAATACCCCATAATGACAAAGTGAAAACAGGTTTAGACATTTTTTGGCAAATTTATTGTAAATGAAATACAGAAATCTCTTTTCCATAAAGTATTCGTACCAGAGTCAATACTTTGTAGAAGCTTTGGCCGAGATTACAGCTGAGCGTCCGAGTAAGTCTCTAAGAGCTTTCTTTCCACATGAGGATTGTGCAACATTAGCTCGTTATCATTTTACAACATTTTTCACAATGGTTGTCGATCATTGCTAGACAACAATTTTCAGGTTTTCAAGTAGATTTTAAGTCCAAACTGTAACTCTGCAACTCTGAGAACATTCCCTGTCTTCTTGATAAGCAACACCAGTGTAAATTTGGCCTTGTGTTTTATGTTGTTGTCCTGCTGGAAGGTGCTGGAAGGTTAATTATCCTCTTCCGGCGTCTGGTGGAAAGCAGGTTTCTCTCTAGGATTTAGCCTGTGCTTAACTCATTAAACGCAGTCATTTCATACCCTGTCGGGTTTTTGTTCTGGAAAAACTCCCCAGTTCTTAACTGACTTGAAAACAGTTTAACGGCTGTGATTGTTTTCAACATTGTAGTTACTCCATAATACTAAACTAAATGACAGAGTGAAAAGGAGGAAGCCAGTACAGAACAACACTATTCCTAAACGTGCATCCGGTTTGCAACAAGGCACTGAAGAAATACTGGAAAACAATTAACGTTTTTGTCTTGAATACAAACGTTATGTTTGGGGAAAATCCAATAAAAACACATTACAAAAGTACCACTTTCCATGTTTTCAAGCATAGTGGTGTCTGCATCATGTTATGGGTATGCTTGTAATTGTTAAGGACTGGAGAGTTTATCAGAACAAAAAAAAAAAAAAAAGAAACAGAATAATAATTTCAATAAATTAGCAGTCGTGTCTAAAAACATTTCACTGTGTCATTATGGGATGTATAGTGTATATATGTGTATAGGGTGAGAAATCCATTTTGAATTTAGTCAATTTAACACAACAAAAAGTGGAAGAGGTCAAAGGGTATGAATACATCCTGAAGGCACTGCCAATGGCGGTGAGCTTTACACCACTCCGGCCGACGCTTGGCGTTGCGCATGGTGATCTTAGGCTTGTGTGCGGCCGCTCGGCCACGGAAACTCGTTTTCACGAAGCTCCCGACGAACAGTTCTGGTGCCGACGTTGCTTGAAGAGGCAGTTTGGAACTCGGTAACGGGGCCAATGTTTGACATCGAAATCAAAACGTCAAAATGGGTTGAAACAGAAAAATATAAAGGATATTTATGCAGTTCCTTGTGTATTTAGATACATTTAGATTGTATACTTAGAGGTATATATATATATATATATATATATATATATATATATATCCATTACTACACCAACACAAAAACATAGGACTATAACATGTTGGACGGGGCTCATACAGATATATTGGCAAGTGAAATTCAATGACTTTCAGCAACTTTTTTTAAGCACTTAAATTGTCATTTCGAAAGACCTCAATGTTATATAATTGTATAATTTATATAATAGTTGTACATATAGGGCTTCACATATATGGTGTTGTGTTGCGCAACACCCTAAAATGTAAGTGGCTGGAGAGGGGGGGGGGGGGGGGAAGAAAGTGTCCCCACCTCTCTCAAAAAAAACTAAGGCAACAGGAGAACTTATAAATTGGCTAGAATAATCACAAGGACATTTGAAACTCCAAATTCAACGAGCGGGGATGCAAACTGGTGAGGCCCCACCGAAAAAGGTGACCGTTTCTTGTGTTGCACTGAAAGATGCTAAATAAATCCCTGCTAGGGAGAAAGGGTTAGGGATAGGGATAGGGTTAGGGTTAGGGCTAGGGAGAAAGGCAGGTTTTAACTAATTAAACAACACAGAATATGATCTACATCATCAGTCTCTGTGTGTATTTTGTTTTTAAAAAACAAACAAAGAAACGTAAGGAAATCAATCGAATGTTATTTGTTGCTTTAGACTTTACTGCAAATGACACTCAAGTCCTGCAACAAAACAATCCACTAATATTGCAGTTAGCCACGACAGCCTTTATAATAGAACGCTTCTGACCACACACACATTTAAATTATATTGCATTTTGGGGGGGGGGGGGGGACATCTTAAAGTTGAAATAGAATGAAACAAAACAGGCTATTCTATTGTTGCTCTGTTATAGTGGCCACTACAGACATCGATCAAGTGCACAAAGTTACATAAAATAACGTTCAGTCAGGAGAAAAACATGTAATAAACCCCCCACTCACACGTGTTACTGTCAAGTTCAACACAACAAAAACACCTCTCTTTGGGCTACACTGCACACTAACACACTGCACACTGCACACTAATACACTGCACACTAATACACTGCACACTAACACACTGCACTGCACACTAACACACTGCACACTAACACACTGCACTGCACACTAACACACTGCAAACTAACACACTGCACACTAACACACTGCACTGCACACTAACACACTGCACACTAACACACTGCACTGCACACTAACACACTGCACACTAACACACTGCACGCTAACACACTGCACGCTAACACACTGCACACTAACACACTGCACACTAACACACTGCACTGCACACTGCACACTAACACACTGCACACTAACACACTGCACTGCACACTAACACACTGCACACTAACACACTGCACACTAACACACTGCACTGCAAACTAACACACTGCACACTAACACACTGCACACTAACACACTGCACTGCACACTAACACACTGCACACTAACACACTGCACTGCACACTAACACACTAACACACTGCACACTAACACACTGCACGCTAACACACTGCACGCTAACACACTGCACGCTAACACACTGCACAGTGCACACTAACACACTGCACTGCACACTAACACACTGCACTGCACACTAACACACTGCACTGCACACTAACACACTGCACTGCACACTAACACACTGCACACTAACACACTGCACACTAACACACTGCACACTAACACACTGCACACTAACACACTGCACTGCACACTAACACACTGCACACTAACACACTGCACTGCACACTAACACACTGCACTGCACACTAACACACTGCACACTAACACACTGCACACTAACACACTGCACTGCACACTAACACACTGCACACTAACACACTGCACTGCACACTAACACACTGCACTGCACACTAACACACTGCACTGCACACTAACACACTGCACACTAACACACTGCACACTAACACACTGCACACTAACACACTGCACACTAACACACTGCACACTAACACACTGCACTGCACACACTGCACACTAACACACTGCACACTAATACACTAACACACTAACACACTGCACACTAACACACTGCACTGCACACTAACACACTGCACACTAACACACTAACACACTAACACACTAACACACTGCACACTAACACACTGCACACTAACACACTGCACACTAACACACTGCACACTTTCTGCCATGAGGACATCTGTTCTACAAAGTCCCAGCAGAGCAGGAGACCCTTCGTTGGTATAATTGATCTCTTTGTCTTTCAGGCACACCTGGCACACCCCTTTTCATCCACTGTATTGAAAGAGGGAAAGTGTGTGGTGTTCCTTTCACCTCTATAGCGGCATCCCGTTTAAGTCAGGCCCAGCTTCAGCTACGCTTGATCCCTGAATCCACTTGTTTAACAAGCAACGCCTCATTTTTTCACCTAATTCTCTCATTCTGAAAATTAACCACATACTGTAGAGGGAAAACATGAGTTCACAGACAGTTTGTTAGCTAGTTAACATTTCACACAGATTGCCAGGGTCCAGTAAGCAACTAATGTGTTATAACTTCAGGAACTGTGTTGTGCCTAAATTCTTCCCCCCTGCCCAAATTTGGCATAGCCATTTGACTCTAGCCACAAAATGTAAGAAAATTAGAGAGGGGGGGGGGGGGCATTTTCTTGCCTGCCGAAATCCCCCCCCCCCCCTTCTAATTCCCTTAATTTTGTGGCTAGAGTCAAATACTTTCTGTGGCACACACTACTGGAGCTACAAGCATTATTCTGACGTGTGCCAGGCCTTGCAGTCCCAAAATAGAAGGGGGGGTAATTATTGTGTGTTATATTAAACAGAGGGAGTGAAATACAGGCAAGCAATAAACATTTCACAACAACTACTAGTTGAATGAGACATGGGAGAGATTATGAATTTTGGCAAAGAGATCTAATAAACTTGAAACAAATAGCCAAACCCTAAAACTGCAAACATTACTAGCGCCTACCCCATGATCAATAAAAGGAATTAAACGCAGCCTAACGTGATCATTGACAGCTGCCTTGAAGGATACAAATACAAAATTGTTTCCTGCTACTAAGATCAGTGATATGTATGTTAAACGGAGCAGAAACAACTAGCAAGCAAGTTGCGGCAATGAAGAATTGAGTGTGTTCACGCGATGGGGGGGGGGGGGGGGGTGGCACAACAAGGCAAGGGGTCTTATACAGTACCAGTTAACACTATAGCCCGTTGGTTACCACCGTTAGCTTATCTGATGTTGTAACATTAACTAGCTGGCTGTCTGACTTTATTAACCAGCTAATTGTCAAACAAACTCAATGATTTGATCAGTTAAATTGGCTAATGTTGCCCAACATGTCTCTGGTTAGCTAACGGGAGAATTCGATCCAGCTACTATAGCAAGATTACTTAACAATGCTAACAAATACTTGTTCCACCACACTTTCTCCCTCATCTCAAACTTTCCAAAAAGCCAGTTGTTTTTCCGGTTACAGCTCATGAAGTAGGCTTCATCACCTTCTTACCCCGGTCAGGCTTCTCGCCTACCTCGTCGTTATCGTTCAGGGGACGCGCTGCTGTAAATTAAATGACACACTGTTGTCTTTTTGATGCTGTAATGAGTAAATTGGTTGTCTCTTCTCTCTTCAGTCTCCTGCTGCATTCTGTTAATATGGGAACGATTGGCTGAGCCTTGGATTACAGCCAGTATTGCTGCAAACGCACATCGCTCGTTCGCTTACAAACGCGCATCACTCGCTCGCTTACAAACGCGCATCACTCGCTCGCTTACAAACGCGCATCACTCGCTCGCTTACAAACGCGCATCACTCGTTTGCTTACAGCCAGTAGTGATCCACAGGCCCACACACAAAAAAAAAATTCTAATCGGACCTACACTATTCCCCGTAGGTAACCTATTTTGTTAATTAAAAACATCAAATTTCGCCTAAAGGTGACTAGTTTGTATTTCTGAAGTAGGCTACTTCAAGCCCCTTGGTACTGTTGAAAATCGCTGGGAAACCAAAATGTATTTGTCATGATATTTCATTACCAGATCATACTGTGAAGCCCGCTAGGCTGTCATTCGTTGTCATTGTATACAGAATAATTCATATGAATAGTGTTGGGTGTTGCGCAATAGTGTATCCTAAATAATTGCGCACAGTAGGCTCGGTGTCCAATCCGAGGCGCAAAAACATATGAAAGTATTACATTGACGCTTTCTCTGTTAAATCTAACGAGACCCTGCTGTAAATGAAGCAGACAGCAACATCAAGTCACTAGGTACGTCTTCACCGCATAACAAATAAGACAGCAACAGATAATCAACATCAAGTCACTAGGTACGTCTTCACCGCATAACAAATAAGACAGCAACAGATAATCAACATCAAGTCACTAGGTACGTCTTCACCGCATAACAAATAAGACAGCAACAGATAATCAACATCAAGTCACTAGGTACGTCTTCACCGCATAACAAATAAGACAGCAACAGATAATCAACATCAAGTCACTAGGTACGTCTTCACCGCATAACAAATAAGACAGCAACAGATAATCAACATCAAGTCACTAGGTACGTCTTCACCGCATAACAAATAAGACAGCAACAGATAATCAACATCAAGTCACTAGGTACGTCTTCACCGCATAACAAATAAGACAGCAACAGATAATCAACATCAAGTCACTAGGTACGTCTTCACCGCATAACAAATAAGACAGCAACAGATAATCAACATCAAGTCACTAGGTACGTCTTCACCGCATAACAAATAAGACAGCAACAGATAATCAACATCAAGTCACTAGGTACGTCTTCACCGCATAACAAATAAGACAGCAACAGATAATCAACATCAAGTCACTAGGTACGTCTTCACCGCATAACAAATAAGACAGCAACAGATAATCAACATCAAGTCACTAGGTACGTCTTCACCGCATAACAAATAAGACAGCAACAGATAATCAACATCAAGTCACTAGGTACGTCTTCACCGCATAACAAATAAGACAGCAACATTTTCATGGATATTCCTCTCGGATACTTTTTTTTGGTTCACATGGGCTGTTAGTGCATCCAACGCAACATCATCTTTTCATCACTTGACTTGGGCTGTTAGTGCATCCAACGCAACATCATCTTTTCATCACTTGACTTGGGCTGTTAGTGCATCCAACGCAACATCATCTTTTCATCACTTGACTTGGGCTGTTAGTGCATCCGACGCAACATCATCTTTTCATCACTTGACTTGGGCTGTTAGTGCATCCAACGCAACATCATCTTTTCATCACTTGACTTGGGCTGTTAGTGCATCCAACGCAACATCATCTTTTCATCACTTGACTTGGGCTGTTAGTGCATCCGACGCAACATCATCTTTTCATCACTTGACTTGGGCTGTTAGTGCATCCGACGCAACATCATCTTTTCATCACTTGACTTGGGCTGTTAGTGCATCCGACGCAACATCATCTTTTCATCACTTGACTTGGGCTGTTAGTGCATCCAACGCAACATCATCTTTTCATCACTTGACTTGGGCTGTTAGTGCATCCAACGCAACATCATCTTTTCATCACTTGACTTGTCTTTTTTTTTTAAATCCTTAAAATGGATCAGATGATGTGTGAATACATCACAACTTAATTAAAAACAGCTCGACATCAAATCGTATTTGTCACATGTGCGGAATACAAGTGTAGAACGTACCGTGAAATGCTTACTTACAAGGCCTTAAACAACAAGGCAAACAAGGCAGTTCAATAAATAGAGTTAAGAAAATATTTACTAAAAAGACTAAAGTAAAAAAAATTATAGAAAGTAACAATAAAATAACAATAATGAGGCTATATACAGGGTGTTACGGTACAGAGTCAATGTGGAGGCTATATACAGGGTGTTACGGTACAGAGTCAATGTGGAGACTATATACAGGGGGTACCGGTACCGAGTCAATGTGGAGGCTATATACAGGGGGTACCAGTACAGAGTCAATGTGGAGGCTATATACAGGGGGTACCGGTACAGAGTCAATGTGGAGGCTATATACAGGGAGTACCGGTACAGAGTCAATGTGGAGGCTATATACAGGGTATTACGGTACAGAGTCAATGTGGAGGCTATATACAGGGTATTACGGTACAGAGTCAATGTGGAGGCTATATACAGGGTGTTACGGTACAGAGTCAATGTGGAGGCTATATACAGGGTGTTACGGTACAGAGTCAATGTGGAGGCTATATACAGGGTGTTACGGTACAGAGTCAATGTGGAGGCTATATACAGGGGGTACCGGTACAGAGTCAATGTGGAGGCTATATACAGGGTGTACCGCTACAGAGTCAATGTGGAGGCTATATACAGGGGGGTACCGGTACAGAGTCAATGTGGAGGCTATATACAGGGTGTACTGGTACAGAGTCAATGTGGAGGCTATATACAGGGTGTACCGGTACAGAGTCAATGTGGAGGCTATATACAGGGGGTACCGGTACAGAGTCAATGTGGAGACTATATACAGGGTGTTACGGTACAGAGTCAATGTGGAGGCTATATACAGGGTGTTACGGTACAGAGTCAATGTGGAGGCTATATACAGGGGGTACCGGTACCGAGTCAATGTGGAGGCTATATACAGGGTGTTACGGTACAGAGTCAATGTGGAGGCTATATACAGGGGGTACCGGTACCGAGTCAATGTGGAGGCTATATACAGGGGGTACTGGTACAGAGTCAATGTGGAGGCTATATACAGGGTGTACCAGTACAGAGTCAATGTGGAGGCTATATACAGGGGGTACCGGTACAGAGTCAATGTGGAGACTATATACAGGGGGTACCGGTACAGAGTCAATGTGGAGGCTATACAGTGCCTTGCGAAAGTATTCGGCCCCCTTGAACTTTGCGACCTTTTTCCACATTTCAGACTTCAAACAAAGATATAAAACTGTATTTTTTTGTGAAGAATCAACAACAAGTGGGACACAATCATGAAGTGGAACGACATTTATTGGATATTTCAAACTTTTTTAACAAATCAAAAACTGAAAAATTGGGCGTGCAAAATTATTCAGCCCCCTTAAGTTAATACTTTGTAGCGCCACCTTTTGCTGCGATTACAGCTGTAAGACGCTTGGGGTATGTCTCTATCAGTTTTGCACATCGAGAGACTGACATTTTTTCCCATTCCTCCTTGCAAAACAGCTCGAGCTCAGTGAGGTTGGATGGAGAGCATTTGTGAACAGCAGTTTTCAGTTCTTTCCACAGATTCTCGATTGGATTCAGGTCTGGACTTTGACTTGGCCATTCTAACACCTGGATATGTTTATTTTTGAACCATTCCATTGTAGATTTTGCTTTATGTTTTGGATCATTGTCTTGTTGGAAGACAAATCTCCGTCCCAGTCTCAGGTCTTTTGGATTCGATGTCTAATTTAACGGATTCATCTATGATATAAGGACAACTTTCACTGCCATAAATACAAGGACAGAAAAGTAAATGTTCTACATCACAACATTTTGGGCAAATCTGTCAAGAAACCAACCACGATAAGCATAGATTTTTAAATCAACTCGTGAATTGTATTGAATATACTAGAGGTCGACCGATTAATCGGAATTGATTGATATTTTTGGACACCGATTTGGCCGATAATTTAACCTTTATTTAACTAGGGAAAGTCAGTTAAGAACACATTCTTATTTTCAATGACAGCCTAGGAACAGTGGGCTTAACTGGTCTAGGAACAGTGGGATAACTGCCTTGTTCAGGGGCAGAAAGACAGATTTGTACCTTGTCAGCCCGGGGATTCAATCTTGCAACCTTACAGTTAACTAGTCCAACGCTCTAACCACCTGCCTCTCATTACACTCCACGAGGAGCCTGCCTGTTACGCGAATGCAGTAAGCCAAGGTAAGTTGCTAGCTAGCATTAAACTTATCTTATAAAAAACAATCAATCATAATCACTAGTTAACTACACATGGTTGATGATATTACTAGTTTATCTAGCGTGTCCTGCGTTGCATATAATCGATGCTGTGCATATCGTTGCTCCAACGTGTACCCAACCATAAACACCAATGCCTTTCTTAAAATCAATACACAGAAGTATATATTTTTAAACCTGCATATTTAGCTAAAAGAAATCGAGGTTAGCAGGCAATATTAACCAGGTGAAATTGTGTCATTTCAGTGTATATGCAACAGTTTGGGCCGCCTAATTTGCCAGAATTTTACGTAATTATGACATAACATTGAAGGTGGTACAATGTAACAGGAATATTTAGACTGATGGATGCCACCCGTTAGATAAAATACGAAACGGTTCCGTATTTCACTGAAAGAATAAACGTCTTGTTTTCGAGATGATAGTTTCCGGATTCGACCATATTAATGACCAAAGGCTCGTATTTCTGTGTGTTATTATGTTATAATTAAGTCTATGATTTGATAGAGCAGTCTGACTGAGCGGTGGTAGGCACCAGCAGGCTCGTAAGCATTCATTCAAACAGCACTTTCGTGCGTTTGCCTGCAGCTGTTTATGACTTCAAGCCTATCAACTCCAGAGATGAGGCTTGTGTAACCGATGTGAAATGGCTACCTAGTTAGCGGGGTGCGCGCTAATACCGTTTCAAACATCACTCGCTCTGAGACTTGGAGTGGTTGTTCCCCTTGCTCTGCATGGGTAACGCTGCTTCGAGGGTGGCTGTTGTCGTTGTGTTCCTGGTTCGAGCCCAGGGAGGAGCAAAGAGAGGGATGGAAGCTATACTGTTACACTGGCAATACTAAAGTGCCTATTAGAACACCCAATAGTCAAAGGTTAATGAAATACAAATGGTATAGAGGGAAATAGTCCTATAATTCCTATAATAACTACAACCTAAAACTTCTTAACTGGGAATATTGAAGACTCATGTTAAAAGGAACCACCAGCTTTCATATGTTCTCATGTTCTGAGCAAGGAACTTAAACGTTAGCTTTCTTACATGGCACATATTGCACTTTTACTTTCTTCTCCAACACTTTGTTTTTGCATTATTTAAACCAAATTGAACATGTTTCATTTTATTTGAGGCTAAATTTATTTTATTGATGTATTATATTAAGTTAAAATAAGTGTTCATTCAGTATTGTTGTAATTGTCATTATTACAAATAAATGTGTTTAAAAATCCGCCGATTAATCGTTATCGGCTTTTTTTTGGGGGGTCCTCCAATAATCGGTATCGGTTTTGAAAAATCATAATCGGTCGACCTCTAGAATATACCCATGTTCCCCCATATATCTTAATGCAATTACAGGAAAATAACTGGCAGATTATTATCAATGATTTAACAACAGCTGTAACAAGTTGTCCATAGATTGAAATATAATTTCCACTGTTAGTCTCTACGATCTGAGTAATGGATATGGTGATCTGTTTTACTTGACAGGCGTTAATGTCGAACCCTGTGACGATATTGAAAACAACAACATCCTGTGGCTATTTTAGAAATACACCCCCCCCCCCCCCCCCCTTAGGTATAGGGGTAGTATACCTGCCCAAGCCTACAACATAGACTAAACCAATGTCTTGGTCAGGTATACTAGATGTTATGAACAGTGGATAGTAGAATATAAATCAATTGTGTGACGAGGATGAATAGCTTGGATATATGAACTCACCAAATGACATCTAGCAGGCACCTGCCATCTTCATCGTCCATGTCAACTGAAAACACATTAAACATCCCCCACCCCCCAACAATATTTAGTTCAATACATCAATCATTGCATTCACCACTCCAGTAAAAAACAGAGGGGGGGGGGGGGGGGGGGGGGGCTATAGTGGTAGGCTATATCAAACAAAGCTTGTGCAATCCTTTTGGTAAACCAATATACTATCAACAAGGTGTAGCCTATATTTGGGATACAAAGATACTAGCAACGATGCAAACAAAGACTAACTGCATCATTATTGCATGAATATTCATTTCTAACGTGCGTCTCTTTAAAGGGGCTTTATAAGTTCCCAGAATCCAACCATCCAGGAAGTGCTGTGAGGAGGTTCTCTGTGTAATTGTCCTTCCAACTTGGCTACGGTGACAGTCTGATAACCGTTTTTTAGGGGGAAGTTGTTTTTATTTTTCTACATTTTCTGTTCGATATATATATATAAAAAAATAAAAAAAGACTTCCACCGAGGTCCTAGGATACAGTATATGTTAGTCACAAGGTTCAAAAACCTAAACAAAGCATTGCGATACCACGATACTTCCATTCCCCCCCCAAAAAAATAAAACGTCACCAAAATGATGCCAGCGCGTTGATGTGTCCGGAAGGCTTTCATTGTTGTGATTCTGAATGGTCAGATATCTAGCAACAATGACAAGAAGCTGTCAAGTGGCGAGTTGTAGGTGGTTCTTGATACCACGTCTTGTTTTGAGATGTTTTGACTGATGTCATGTCTATGCTAATATGGCTCAAATTCGCTAGCAAGCTAACCAACAACTAACAATGTATTTGAGACGAGCGCAAATGTATTTATATTTTTTATAAACATTTCGAGACTGAATTGAGTTTAAGTGTTGTCTATTTTGCCCCACAGTTGCATAGGGGTTGGGGCAAAACAGATGGGGTTGGCTTAGGTTGTTAACATGGAAACTAGATTTTGTCTCCAATGTTTATTGAAAACATAATTAAAGTGGCACAAGGTGCACTTGCCTCTCAAATACATCGTTACAGTTGGTTGACGTTTGCTTACTAACAAATATTAGCATAAACGTGACATCAGTCAAAACACCTCGTGGTATCAAGAACAAGATCAAACGAGCTACTTACGATTCGTCACAGATCTGAGCAGAACAGAGCTATGTTGTTTTCGCCACACTAAAACCACCAGAGAACAACCAGGTTGAAATATAGATAGGGACAGGATTTTTTTTTTTTTTTACAAAACTTTCCAGATTTATTTAACTGGTCTCGCCCAGAAGGTCAGGACTAATGACATACATAGCCTATTGATGATCAGTGATCTGAAATCTTAATTGATGCTCTTGAATTAGTTATCTTGCTATTACACCCCCCCCCCACCCCCCAAAAAATGTGAGCATTACAATAAAACAGTTATTTTTGTAGGCCAATTTAAGCATGCATACAACATAACACCTCTGCTTGAATATCACCACGATCTGATCACAATAAAATGTGATACCCTTTCCTTGAGCAAATCACCTTCTGGGTTAAAAACGCGCGTTTTTCACTCACTCGGTTATCATTCAATGTTCAGATTTATTTAAATTGTATTATATATATATATATATTATATTATATTATTATTCTTCTCTCTACGTGTGTATATATATATATATATATACACACACGTAGAGAGAAGAATAATAGCTATAGTCAGAGAGGCCGATTGTTCATGTTACCAGTAAACAGTACGGAGATGTTGCTGAAACCAGCTATGTTTTAAATCTCTCTGCTCGTATCATCTCGACATAAACTAGTAGATTCTGAGATCAGAGAGGCGGAGACGAGCAGCAGCGGACTTGCGCCGCGAAAAAAAACCCCCCACTTATATATATATATATATATATATATATATATATATATATATATATATAGAGAGAGGACAAATCTCCATTTGCCGCTCTCCATAATGTTGGTTGGTAGCTAAAGCGGTCGTAGCCATTGCACAGCCAGCAGGGCAGAGAGGAAGAGCGGTGCGCAGCATATGAATGGGAGGGACACTGCGAGCGGCTGGCTAGTTTAGGTGCTTTCACTTAACGTTGTATGCCTCCAATGTAGTGACACGATCATATCATTGTTTTTGCCCTGTTGCTACTGGGTTTCCTCTAAAACAATTCGCGTGTTCTTTTGATGTCTATTTGTCTGAATCTGCTAGCTATTTTTGAACCTTTTGATGCATAGCTTTCATTTCGTTAGCATTAGCTGCTAAGTAGCTAACATTCTATCAACATTCTGGTGTTAACAGATTCAGACATTTGACAAGTAAAAACATCACAAGAGGGTGTACTATCGAAACACTTGTAATGCACGGTAGCGTTGCATCCTAGCTTTCCCGATGCATTATTTTGTTTGCCTTAATAAAATGCAATTGCGTAAGCCAGCTCTCCTTGCAAGCAAAATATGAGTTAATGTTGGAATACTCTTGGACCAGGGGGTATTTGCTTGGGAATTCGTTGGAAAATGAAAGGGTTTGTCTCGCCGTACAGGACTACGGCGTTTAGATCAAGGCAGATGCGAGGTTTGCAATCCGCTTGCAGTACGCAAATGTTGCAGCTTTAATATAGTTATTCAGATTAATAGAGAAATTGCTACATTGTAACAAACTCACCCGAGACGATAGAGGTGCAGGCAGCGCGGGGTCTCCGGGACAGCCTCGCACGGGCTTCCATACAGGACCCGGATACAGGCAGGAAACAGAGGACCGTTGAGTTCGCCTGCTCAAAAATCATTGTTTTGTGTGCATTCATTCAATAGAAAAAAATCCCTCAACCTTTCATGAACCCTGAGCGCCAGTTTATCGATCATAGTAAAACAGCCAATGTTCCAGTTTAGGCAAGTTAAAAATGTTAGTTTAGGTTTCAAATGATTTCTCTGTCATACAGATGAGTATATGGTTGCAAACCTTTATTTTACTGTCAATAAACAAAACATATTTAAACAGTGTGCAGTTTTGTAATAGCTTTAAGTGTATATTCACTGTTAGAAACTAATAGAGACATTATCACTTGTATTTTCCATCATAATTCAACTGGGTTACGGTTATGCTATTAGCATTTTATGTCTGAGATTGTGGTAATAACCAATCCACGTCTCAAGGCTTAAACGTCCTTCTTTAACCTGTCTTCTCCCCTTCATCTTCAGCTGCAGGACGAGTTTTTTTTATTCAGCGGATGGTCAGGGTCACGAACATAACTACAAATCATTTGTAGACTGCAAATTGAATGCAAGAAGCCCAAACATATATAATATTTGACTAAACACCTAATCATTTCAAACCTTGTTTACATTTGTATACAATCACGTGTCTCTATTATGCGTGAGAATACTAGGGAACAGATTTGTAAAAATGAAAATAACTTGGGAGTTGATTTCCTTAAGTTTGTCCGGTGTTTTTTGTCCAAACATGAAAATAAATAAATGTTTTTTTTTTTGCTCCGGTTGGAGAACACTGACCTACATTGAAGTGGACTTAACAAGTGATCATAGCTTTCACCTGGTCAGTCCATGTCATGGAAAGAGCAGATGTTTTTAATGTTTTGTCCATAGCATTAAAATACCAGTAGGTATGTGTCCTGAAGTAAATACACAGGCGATCCACCTCTGCCTCAGAGCTGCATTAGTGACAAAGCTATTTTATTTGTGATTAAATATATCTTGTTATATGATTGGCCAATATCAACAAAAAAATGTTTTTAAATAAAAAATTTTTTTAAAAAAGAGGGCATGATCAGTTCAAATGATGACTACAAAAAGATGTGTGTTTAGGTCATTTCCCTCCAGCATACAGGGAAAGTGATTGGCAGTTTTAAAGAGCTATTTTTCCTAGGGGCGTGGTTTGGGTTGTTGTTTACACTCAGTGATTGGTTGAATTTGAATGAGGACTCAGAGATCGTTTGTCCATTTGGGTGTGGTTACAGAAAGCTCTTCTAGCTGATTTTGACACTACATTCTAATCATATATTAATGAAAATGTACACACTTTGGCCTTTTCATAAAAATCGTTCACCCATGGGGTTGAATGAAACACGTAATTTGTGAATGCAGCATGCATTTAGAGGACATTTAGAATATCCGACCACTGGCACGTGGCCAACTCTGAGAAAGGTCATATCACTCAGCATACTATTACGAGCAAAGGTATTTTGCAAGCTACTTCCTTGACATCTATGCATGTTTAACCATCAGTGGTGAGCCGTCCTTCAGGGGGTTGCCTGTTTTTGTATGTTACTTTGGCATTAATACGTGTTACATATCAGTTTGCAAACAATGCAAAAATATATATATAATTCACTGAGTTAATAAAGCCGCATACAAACATGGTCTCTTTGTTGCTTGATTGAGTAAGGCAGCTCCAAAATGCAGGTGTTTCAGCCCAGCTCAGTGCTTTCTGTGGTGGTTTGGGCAGCCAGTGGAAAATACGGAGCGTAGGGGCTGGTCGCCGTGATTGGCTCTGTGTTCTGTCACTCACGGGGACACTACGCCAACGCACAATCTAAGGGTAGAGCTCAAAAATTCAAGCCCCTTGAGTGCTGCCATAGAGTTACATTAGAAGTGCCCATCCAAGAAGGCTCAAGGTCATTGGCCACAGATAAAATGACATCAAATCGCATTATATCTACCGTAGCTTTGATTAGACTGATTATGTCAACATCATACTTTCAAAATCTTAGCTAGCAAGCTAGCAGTCATCATAATGAATCAAGTCGACAATCTACTGGCAAATCCTTTTCAATCCTTGTCATGTGAAGAGAAATAATGAAGAGAAATTATAGATAAAATGTATCGGTGCTCATCGGCCATTGGACATAAACATTACACAACAAGTTGGAAATCGCAAATTCAACAATGAGTGGTTTGGAAGTAATCAGTGGTTAACTGCAAGCATTGCAAGGCTCACTAGCCTGCTATTCAATGGAGTGGGTGTGTGGTGTGTGGTACCAATTCTGTGTGTTTTTTCCAAGCTTAAAATTATGAACATTCAACATTGGCCATGCTGTCAATCCAGCATGATTTCTGCCGTGCTCCAAACAACTGTTAACTTGGAACTGAGAAATCTGACTTCAGTGAGTTCAAGACAACTGGGAACTCTGGAGAAAACTGAGCTCCGACTGGTAAAATACGTTTTGAATGGTCATCCAACTCGAAATTGTAAATATTGGGAATTCTGGTCTCTTTCTAGAGCTACGGCCTGAAGATCTATGACAGCATCATGATTCGACCTTGTTTTTTTTTTCAGAGTTCCAGAGAATGACAGACTTTGATGACAAATTATGACGACAAAATTTGCCCACAAAGGACCGCCACTCCACCGTCCAAGTTCAAGTGAACACAGCACAACAAGGTGAATCCAAAAATGTGTTGTATGCTGCTGCATAAATTATGTAATTTGCCAGGGAGATATGTATCTGTAGCTAAGTAAGTAATACTAAGTGCATGTTGTGTAGTAAGCTGATAGTAGCCCATGTGCCTCACCCTAACAATTTGGTCTATTTCCCCTCTTATTTTCACCTGTAGCCTATAACCTGTTTTAGAGAAATGTAATCATCGAATATTGTAAGAGCTTTAATTGTCTGCTTATATGACCCCTTTATTTATCCTACGGTTCTGACTTGGTGTACAGGGAGAACACTGTAAGAACGGCCCATGTTTTAAATTTTGTCGCTGTACATTTCAAAAGTGCTGAATAAATAGTTATATTGACTATGTCCATCTTAGCTCGCTCATTTGCGTCTTAATTGAAATTACGGATCGCCTCTTATCCGTTTGTCGTCCCCTTATGCCATAGTTTGTACATCTCAATTGTCAGTAGAAAACACATTTATTTAAGCACGTCAGCCATATCAGCTATGTTTTTTTACATGTCAGTAAATGAGGCTGAATTAACTGTTTCGCTTCCAGACAAGGCTCCACTGATAGCCAGGTGTAGCAGTGGTAAGGTGTTGGGACTCTGCTGTTGGGACAGCTTTATGTTGGCCCAAACAGTTTGTGGTCACAGTTTGTCACCGATATAATGCAATTCATGTATTGTTTAGTGTTGTGTTGTGCAGTGACTTTGCTGGCATGCATCCCCCAATTTTTGTTTGTGCCGACTTTAGCAAGATGTACTTGCTAAAATCGGCACTGTTAACCAAGCATTTAGAAATTTACGGTTCTGAATTTAACATACACAGATGATGTCCTCAGCTCTTCTGCACCTCTATTTTACATACATTCTCCACTAGAGGGCACAAACCGATTGATTTCAGCAGCATTTTCAAGGACAGGTAGTAAATCATATTATCCAGACCAGAGCCTTCATGCCTGTTATCAGCAGCTCCGTGCTACAGCAGTTATATCAATTTGAGAAACACTCTTTTCATGCCACTTTTGTTACTCTTCGTAGCAGGTTAAGGAGAACTTACGTAGCAGGTTAGGAAAAACGGTTTGGGTTTAGCGATAATGCTCTCCTTACCTGCTACGAAAATCACTTAGTATCGGATTCGCGTGAAATAAGTGTATCACATATCAATAGCATTATGTGGTCCTGCCCACAATCTGCTTCTGGAAGCAATACAAAGCAACTGGATAATTGTGTAGCTAACAATCAATAAAATAAAAATGGTCTGCCAAAATGATGATCATCATTTACCATAATTTAGATAAATTCAGCTTGCATCAAAGTATGTTTAGTGCTATCTGGTATCCTTGGGATGTCCCTACCCTTAACCTAACCTTACCCCTACCCTAACAACACGGTTTATGGTCGTTCTGGCGATCTGCGTTGGCCGTACAGTGCTTACTGCGATGCGGCCTCTGCAGAAGTCAAGGCATTCATTCATACTCCTTGCGTTTCCCTGAGCAGACCAGAGTTGTTGTGAAGAAAGTTGTTAACGAAGTGATTTTATGGTTATGGGTCTTTCTATAAATGAAAGGGGCCAATGTTTGACATCAGAGTCAACATTTCAAAATAGTTTGATATACATTTAAATACGTTTTTCTTGCAGCTTCACATGTGTAGTTACAGGAATAAGAGTCTAGATGGGCACAATGAGACCATAACTCCTAGCAACAACAAAACATCTACATGTCATTCAAAAATGTCACATGAAACATGCATGTTTCTTTGTCCTGCCTAGTAACCAGGTCTGCTTGTGCTTTAGTCAACTTCTCTATCATCCATAGCCACGCTAAACCTTTCAGAAGAATGAAAAAGATAAACAACAGCATTTCTAATCGTTGATATAAAATAATATACTACAGTAATATAATACAATGGGTTCGGTCAACAAATCAATGACAATAATAATAACCAATAATGAAATCATTATAATATGTAAACACTTCCAAGCATTGTGTGTGTATCACATTCTTGCTTCCTCTGTCCTTGTTTCCTCCACTACTTGCCTCTCCTTGAATGTGCACAGAAGCCCGAGGGGAGGAACCGTCCCTCCTCTCCCCCAATGAGCTTTTGAGAAGGAGGTGAGGAATGGAGGAAACCAGGGGAGAATCTCAATTGCATTTTCTTGATTCCTCAGGTCCTCTCTCCTCACCTCATTCCCAAAACGCATTGGATAAGAAAGTGAGAGGGGAGGGACCTTTGACCTTCTCATCCAATGGGTTTTGAGAAGGAGACAAGAGGACCCAACAAATCAAGGAAATGCAATTGAGATTCTCCCATGGACAGACGAAGCAAGTATTTGACAGCTACTATAACAGATTAAGCTTCTATAATACCCATGGCCTGTCCAGAAACAACCCCCAGCCCCTTACTGTCCAGAGTCTAGACACTGAGAGGAACTGATGACAGTGACTGACTGGGCTACTATAATACCCATGGCCTGTCCAGAACCAACCCCTTAGCCCCTTACTGTCCAGAAACAACCCCTAACCCCTACTGTCCAGAAACAACCCCCAACCCCTACTGTCCAGAAACAACCCCCAGCCCCTACTGTCCAGAAACAACCACTAACCCCTTACTGTCCAGAAACAACCCCCAGCCCCTACTGTCCAGAAACAACCCCCAGCCCCTACTGTCCAGAAACAACCCCCAGCCCCTACTGTCCAGAAACAACCCCCAGCCCTTACTGTCCAGAAACAACCCCCAGCCCCTACTGTCCAGAAACAACCCCCAGCCCCTACTGTCCAGAAACAACCCCCAGCCCCTACTGTCCAGAAACAACCCCTAACCCCTACTGTCCAGAAACAACCCCTATCCCCTACTGTCCAGAAACAACCCCCAGCCCTTACTGTCCAGAAACAACCCCCAGCCCCTACTGTCCAGAAACAACCCCTAACCCCTACTGTCCAGAAACAACCCCTAACCCCTACTGTCCAGAAACAACCCCCAGCCCCTACTGTCCAGAAACAACCCCTAGCCCCTACTGTCCAGAGTCTAGACACGTGTGGAGATCTGAGAGGGATTGATGGGTGGTGACATGGTGAGAGCTCCACCTTACCCTCTGAAAGGTTTGGTGGAAGGTTGTTGGTATTGCTATACACCTGTCCAATTGTCTCAGATCTCCACAAGTGTCTAGGGGTTGGATTTCAGGGTTGTTTCTATACAGGACCCCAAAACCCTTCATTCCATTGCTATACACACACACACATATTTTAACAGGTGTAAACTGGACATACCTACTGCACCCTATCAGGCTGATCAGACAGGTCTGGGTAGCTGGAGACATGCTGTAAACAGTGAATGACTATATTTAGTCTATTATTCACACCGTTGCTTCATTCCAGCTAGTTAGATGTGCAACCGCTGACTAACCATAGAGCCCCACAGTGGAGGTGTCATAATACCGATAAAACCAATCATTTTCCGCCATGAATTTTTCCCATAGTGAATTTTAGAAACGCTTAAAATAAGGGCTGTGTTTCATGTTGGTCTGATGTTTTGATAAGCATTTAAATCTCTCGAGGACAAGGGGACTTGCATCAATATATTCAGCTCTATTTACTTTCAGAATAGAAAATGCTAATTAGAACCAAAATGGACAACATGTAAAACTACAAATCCCAGCAAGCTCCTGCACCTCATCTCGAGCTGACACAAACGTGCAAAAGACAGTTCACAGAATTGTACATTTAAAGAAATGTAGCCAATTTATTCATTACTAAATTGAGCTAACATTAGATAGTTAATCCAGAGATTACTACCTTTGTCTCAATTCGTCAGTCTCGTCCAGAACATCATGGTATTTGTAGTTCTTTATGATAGCCACATTAGCAGCTAATAAGCATTACATTTTTTTGGGGGGGGTAAATACATCCAAATATATTGATAAAAGTCACCTTGTCTAGGTTATTAGAAAGTCATGCCAGGGTAAGCCTACACACAACACAGCCATTATTTTAAGCACTTCCAAAATCCCCTATGGGAAAAACTAATGGTGGAAAAACGATTGGAACCATTTCCTTGTTTGACCGCTAGGTTTTATGGGTATTATGGACTCGTACTGTTGTACTCTATAACTAGGGCATATCTCTAATCTAGCAATAGATACTGTTGGTTTTTGCTGTGTAGCATCATTTAACAAGATTACCAATGGTTAGCTAGGTAGCTAGGCTATATCTGTCAGCTAAACAATTACAGTAACAGCATGCTCATAATTTTTTATTATTTAATAAAAATATATATTTCACCTTTATTTAACCAGGTAGGCCAGTTGAGAAAAAGTTCTCATTTACAACTGCGACCTGGCCAAGATAAAGCAAAGCAGTTCGACACAAAACAACAACACAGAGTTACACATGGAATAAACAAACATACAAACAACAACACAGAGTTACACATAAACAAACATATAGTCAAATAACACAATAGAAAAATCTGAGTAAGAGTAAGATATAAAGGGGCAACATAGATACATTCAATATCATTTATGAGTTGAATCAAAAACCCTGTGTTTAAAGCCTTTCTCGTGCTTGGAGTCGTCACGGGTTTGGCAAATATCGTGTGCCACAAAACACTGTCTTTCTTTCCTTGCGTTGATGATCCTGTTGTTTATTGTTATGTCACATACAAAGCATTTTAACAATTTAATTACACATTGACCTTGATCCGGGGAAATTCCTGGATATTGCTGTCGGACACATTTTTAGTGTGAAGTGGACTGTAACCTTGACAATGATTTACCATTTAAAAAGCATACAAATGAGCTTGTTAAGAAGCTAAGATTTAAAGTAGTCTTTAAAAAAATAATCTTGCCTCTCTAAAGTCAGCAGGAAGCACATTGTGCAGTCAACCTTTCTAGCTGTTCTTGATTATGGTAATACTAGTCTTAAACCTCTGGATGCCGTTTATGAGCTCCCTTCGTTTTATCACAGGAGACAGTTTTATTACTGCATTCTTTACCGAAAAGTTGGCTGGACCTCTTTAAAGTCGTGCAGACCAATCACATCATTACATTATGTTTGTTTATGGACTTATGGCTTATGGACTTACCTAACATCATTGTTAAGATTTAACAAGTTATCAAACCCGTTCACAGGGTTGGTTAACGTTGAAAACTCCTTTGGCGTCTACTGCAACTCCCTTGCACCCTATGTTTGGAGTACGTCACACCCTGATCTGTTTCACTTGTCTTTGGGCTTGTCTCCACCCCCCTCCAGGTGTCGCCCATCTTCCCCATTATTCCCTGTGTATTTATACCTGTGTTCTCTGTTTGTCTGTTACCAGTTCGTCTTGTCTTGTCAGGTCTTATCAGCGTTCTTTCTCGCCTTCCTGTTTCTCTAGTTCTGTTTTTTTCCCCGGGTTCTGACCATTCTGCCTACCCTGACCCTGACCCCGAGCCTGCCCGCCGTCCTGTACCTGCCTGACTCTGACCCAATTACGAACCCTTGCCTGCCCTGACCCCGAGCCTGCCCGCCGTCCTGTACCTGCCTGACGCTGACCCGATTACGAACCCTTGCCTGCCCTGACCCCGACTCTGACCCGATTATGAACCCTTGCCTACCCTGACCCCGACTCTGACCCGATTATGAACCCTTGCCTACCCTGACCCCGACTCTGACCCGATTATGAACCCTTGCCTACCCTGACCCTGACTCTGACCCGATTACGAACCCTTTGCCTGACCCGTGTTTCTAATGAATCATCTGAGAACCGTACTAACCGCCTCCCATGTCTGCACCTGGGTCATATCCTGTGTCGTGAACTGGCCTACCTGGTTAAATAAAGGTGAAATAAAAAAATTCAAAACAAATTCAAGCTCTTCTTTAAACAGCTCTCTGCTGGCCTGTCTACTGTACCTTCACAAGTAATATATGAAACAAGGATCACAGTAAAGCTTGACAACTGAAAGTTGTTTACAAATCTAGTTTTCTTGTGACGCTTGCAGTGAAATGAATTCTTTGACGCCTCTTTCTCAAATATGACTTGTTTCAACAATTTTTTTTTTTTTTTTTTTTTTACCATGGCAATACATGGGTTTCTTGCACTGACTGCAATTTGGGGAGCATAAACTGTACATGTGGAGGAGAACATTAGCTAATAAATATGCAGGCAGCATTTCCTTCACTAAATAATTTACAATGTCACACATATCGCTGTGTTGAAGAAATGTCTGTGTAGTCTGTCCTGTTTTCCCTGCATCCAACTGTGAAATGACTTTGCTCAATTGCTGATTTGGACTCACACGGGTTTCTTTAATTAAGTCATCCTTTTGTGACATTCTTTGAAAGTGGATTTTTTCTTCAGAAATGTCAAAACAGGAAAGGCTTTACCCTCAAGAGGCTGGAGGAAATAGTTACATAATGGAATAAGGTCAATTCCGGAACTCATTACAGTATTCATAAAACTCTAGAATTCCTGCTGGGTCCTCAATGTTTGTAGATTCTATAGAGATGATGATTATCAGCTGTAATAATTAAGAGAGTCAAATATAAAGACGGGCCCCACTGGTGTCCTTTTTTTCTCTCTCTCTGCTTATCCCCGAATGACAGATTCCTGAGCTCTATCGGTAGGTCAACCTGTCATCGCCAACTGCTGGAAGGTCATTAAAGTGAGATGGGGATACAGCGTTTCACATTACAATGGTGACCTTTGATCTTCCACGAGAGGAACAGAAAGTTCAAGAATATCTGGAGTGCTGGTCCAAACGGCTGGTCTACTGATCAATGCTGCACACTTACTGTATGTCACTTTTGTAATACCTTGCTTTAAAAGAACGTCAAGCCTTTTATGTTTGGAAGTGGAACGCTACACATTGACGTTGCTAAAAGGGCAAGTGATAATCACTTGTATTTTCTCACAAATTACAATTTTGTAGAGATGGGCTATTATCCATGAATCCAATCCAAGTCCAAGAGGCCAACCTTTAGATTAATTGTGACTAAGGGTGGGTTTAAGAAAATTGCTGGAAGGCTATGCATGATTGCGGTGATATAAACCTATAGCAACATGATTTGTTTTCGATATGTGTTTTTGTCAGGCCAAGCGATTGACCTGATGCATTTTTTTGGGCCCATATCAAGGCTGGCCTTGGGCTGATTTCAATGTGTAGATGTTCTCCATCGCCATGACGATTAGGTTCATCTAGGTTGTTAGCAGGTATTTAAAATTTAAAAAAATATATATATATATTTAACTTAGGCAAGTTCTTATTTTCAATGATGGCCTAGGAACAGTGGGTTAACGGACTTGTTCAAGGGTAGAATGACAGTTTTTTTTTTACCTTGTCAGCCATGGCCATGGTATGGGCCATCATTAGGTTAATCTAGGCTGTTAACAGGTATGGATCATCCTCATTAGGTTACAGTGGTTAAAAACAAACGGCAAAGAGTTGTGGAACAGAGAGGCGAAAGGAAGACACCTTTCTAAGATTCAGGAAAAGGTGGGGGCCGGGAGAGGTCATCAAGCCGAGAGAGAAGGAAGGAAAGTGTAATCACAAGGCTGAAACTGGGACACACAAAGCTCAATAGTCCAGTTAAATTGGTGGTGAAACATCCCACTGCGAGGTGTGATCATTGTCAGGAGGAGATGGAATCAGTGGAACACGTTCTACTTCAGTGACAGAAATATGTGAGGGAAAGGGAGCGATTGTTATTAGATTTGTGGAGTAATTGGGGTTTAACAGCCAGGATTAAGTGAACTGCTGGGGAAATCACCAGGGGATGTAGTATTTAATGATGTATTTCGTTTCGTTAGCGAGACAAGAATATTGGTTGAGACCTTTCCTGTCTCTGGTCTACACTCCAGTCCAGTTGGTGGCGGTAAAGCACCTTAAAGTTGGTTGCCAACTGACATTAAAAAAGAACAAATCCACAGAAGAAGAAGAAGAAGACCAAGAACAAGACAACAACTGCTGCTTTACTACATTTCTAAAGTATACCTAGTTGTTACAAACATGGACAACTCTGGAAAAGAGAAGGAAGCCTCGGCTCTGATCGCTGAGGCTGAAAAGAAACTGAAATCATCTCAGTCGTTTTTCGGGGCGTTGTTTGGGTGAGCATTCCAGCTAGCCAGTCTCTGGTAGTTTTGCTAAAAATCGCAAATAGTACAGTGAAGAAAGTTAGGTACTGTTCGCTATTAGTTACCAACTACAATTTAACGTTTATTGTCGATGGAAAAAAAGTTATATAGTATTGGTCTACTAACGTTAGTGCAATTTCCTCATCCAGCTAACAGCAGTTAGCTTAGCTAGCAAACAAGTCAACAAGGTAATTTAGCTAGCTAACTTTAGCCTGTTGGACAACAACAAAAAGTTACCTAATAACAGTTGAAATTAGGTGAGGTTTAAAAAAAAAAAAAAAAAATTTACGTGGATTAAGTTGTATTTCTATATTGGCTGGTAACACATGAGAGTAAAGTAAAATGAAACGTATTATGATGTTTTATTTTATGGCTCCTGTTTTTCTGCCAGCAGTACAGACGGATGACGTCACTTTGGTAGGGTCATGACGACCATCTTTCAAATAGAAGTCTGCATTTCAAAAACATTGCCTTGTGGATAACTCGTTCAAAAGATATTGGGATTTTAATCAATATCTACTTTTTATGGTGCAAAAAAAAAAAATAATAATAATAATCTAGTAAGTATTTTATGAAAATAAATAGGAAATATGCCTATATTTCTTTTTAAGGCCAATAAAAAAGACAGTGATACTGGTGTGTTGAGAATATTGGACTGTAGAGAACGTTTCTGCCTGTCTCAGCTGAAGTGGGTAGGAAATAATCAGCAGGGTCTCTACTAACCAAATCGGGTTAGTTTTGGAGGGGGACTGTCACCCAGCAGCATTTT
Source organism: Oncorhynchus mykiss (assembly GCF_057628025.1). Lineage (NCBI taxonomy): Eukaryota > Metazoa > Chordata > Actinopteri > Salmoniformes > Salmonidae > Oncorhynchus > Oncorhynchus mykiss. The sequence continues at coordinate 42,995,901 of NC_143045.1, read as the reverse complement.
ATTCTCCACACCCTCCATAGCTCCTAATGCAATACGCTGTAATAGACACTACATGGGAAAACCCTCATATTGGCTCGTAGAGCGATGTCAACAAAGACACAATGATGGACTGGCATACCTGTTCACCTAGATTAACCTAATGATGATGATCCATACCTGTTCACCTAGATTAACCTAATGATGATGATCCATACCTGTTCACAAGGCAAGCCTTGACATGTGCCCAAAAAATGCATCAAGTCAAGTCAACTGGTATCGTACCAGGAGAAACTGTGGAAAAGTACTATGTTCAGAAAGACCAAAGTCATATGTGCTCTGACGAATACACAAAGAACGACTCATCTAAACGTCTAAACGTCTCATTCCCGAAGACAACCAAAACTTCCATCTCCACTTTACTACAGAGGATTATAACACACAAATTATCTTTTGAAATCACATCCTGAAGGAATAGTGTGTTCATGTCCCCTGTGGTTTTATTTTTGTTTTTTTGAGAGTCAGGAATTAGTGTCTGTTTTGTGACAGCAAAGAGGTTATGCCTGGAACTAAAGGTTCTCGCTCTACAAGCCAATATGATGGCTCTCCCACGATGGCTATCCCACGATGGCTCTCCCATGATGGCTATCCCATGCATAGTGTATTGCATTGGGGGGGCAGCAGCAGCAGGCTGTGTGCGACACAGTCCCTCTCCAAAATGATCCATACTTGGTTAGTAGAGACCCTAATGACTATTCCCCACCCCACTTCAGCTGAGACGAATGTTCTCTCTACAAGCCAATAAGTATCCCATATACCCTGTATTGCATTGCAGTGGGAGGAGTAAGGAATCCTCAGTACTCTGTATTAAACCAGTTGCCCAGCACAAGAGACCCAGACTATTGAGTATTTTTTTTATAGTATATTTATTTTCAACATAGCCTGTCCTACACAATTAGCTTTCAGCATACCAGTATTTTATTTTTATTGATTTATTTTACCTTTATTTAACTAGGCAAGTCAGTTAAAAACAAATTCTTATTTTCAATAACGGCCTACCGGGGAACAGTGGGTTAACTGCCTGTTCAGGGGCAGAACGACAGATTTGTACCATGTCAGCTCGGGGGTTTGAACTTGCTTGGCCAACACTCTAACCACTATGCTACCTGCACCTCTACACTCTAACCACTATGCTACCTGCACCTCTACACTCTAACCACTAGGCTACCCTGCACCTCTACACTCTAACCACTAGGCTACCCTGCCGCCCCTCCACTCTAACCACTAGGCTACCCTGCCACCTCTACACTCTAACCACTATGCTACCTGCCTCCTCTACACTCTAACCACTAGGCTACCCTGCCTCCTCTACGCTCTAACCACTAGGCTACCCTGCCGCCTCTACACTCTAACCACTAGGCTACCCTGCCGCCTCTACACTCTAACCACTAGGCTACCCTGCCGCCTCTACACTCTAACCACTAGGCTACCTGCCAGCTCAACGCTCTAACCACTAGGCTACCTGCCTCCTCTACACTCTAACCACTAGGCTACCCTGCCTCCTCTACACTCTAACCACTAGGCTACCTGCCTCCTCTACACTCTAACCACTAGGCTACCCTGCCGCCTCTACACTCTAACCACTAGGCTACCCTGCCGCCTCTACACTCTAACCACTAGGCTACCCTGCCGCCTCTACACTCTAACCACTAGGCTACCCTGCCGCCTCTACACTCTAACCACTAGGCTACCCTGCCACCTCTACACTCTAACCACTAGGCTACCCTGCCACCTCTACACTCTAACCACTAGGCTACCTGCCGCCTCTACACTCTAACCACTAGGCTACCCTGCCGCCTCTACACTCTAACCACTAGGTTACCTGCCGCCTCTACACTCTAACCACTAGGCTACCTGCCTCCTCTACACTCTAACCACTAGGCTACCTGCACCTCTACACTCTAACCACTAGGCTACCCTGTCGCCCCTACACTCTAACCACTAGGCTACCCTGTCGCCCCTACACTCTAACCACTAGGCTACCCTGCCGCCTCTACACTCTAACCACTATGCTACCTGCACCTCTACACTCTAACCACTAGGCTACCTGCAGCCTCTACACTCTAACCACTAGGCTACCCTGCCACCTCTACACTCTAACCACTAGGCTACCTGCACCTCTACACTCTAACCACTAGGCTACCCTGCCACCTCTACACTCTAACCACTAGGCTACCTGCACCTCTACACTCTAACCACTAGGCTACCCTGCCACCTCTACACTCTAACCACTAGGCTACCTGCCTCCTCTACACTCTAACCACTAGGCTACCTGCACCTCTACACTCTAACCACTAGGCTACCCTGTCGCCCCTACACTCTAACCACTAGGCTACCCTGTCGCCCCTACACTCTAACCACTAGGCTACCCTGCCGCCTCTACACTCTAACCACTAGGCTACCCTGCCGCCTCTACACTCTAACCACTAGGCTACCCTGCCGCCTCTACACTCTAACCACTAGGCTACCTGCCGCCTCTACACTCTAACCACTAGGCTACCCTGCCGCCTCTACACTCTAACCACTAGGCTACCTGCCACCTCTACACTCTAACCACTAGGCTCCCTGCCACCTCTACACTCTAACCACTAGGCTACCCTGCTGCCTCTACACTCTAACCACTAGGCTACCTGCCACCTCTACACTCTAATCACTAGGCTCCCTGCCACCTCTACACTCTAACCACTAGGCTACCCTGCCGCCTCTACACTCTAACCACTAGGCTACCCTGCCGCCTCTACACTCTAACCACTAGGCTACCTGCCACCTCTACACTCTAACCACTAGGCTCCCTGCCACCTCTACACTCTAACCACTAGGCTACCCTGCTGCCTCTACACTCTAACCACTAGGCTACCCTGCCGCCTCTACACTCTAACCACTAGGCTACCCTGCCACCTCTACACTCTAACCACTAGGCTACCTGCCTCCTCTACACTCTAACCACTAGGCTACCTGCCTCCTCTACACTCTAACCACTAGGCTACCCTGCCACCTCTACACTCTAACCACTAGGCTACTTGCCTCCTCTACACTCTAACCACTAGGCTACCCTGCCGCCTCTACACTCTAACCACTAGGCTACCGTGCCGCCTCTACACTCTAACCACTAGGCTACCCTGCCGCCTCTACACTCTAGCCACTAGGCTACCCTGCCGCCTCTACACTCTAGCCACTAGGCTACCCTGCCACCTCTACACTTTAGCCACTAGGCTACCCTGCCACCTCTACACTCTAGCCACTAGGCTACCCTGCCACCTCTACACTCTAACCACTAGGCTACCTGCCACCTCTACACTCTAGCCACTAGGCTACCCTGCCACCTCTACACTCTAACCACTAGGCTACCCTGCCGCCTCTACACTCTAGCCACTAGGCTACCCTGCCACCTCTACACTCTAGCCACTAGGCTACCCTGCCACCTCTACACTCTAACCACTAGGCTACCTGCCACCTCTACACTCTAGCCACTAGGCTACCTGCCACCTCTACACTCTAACCACTAGGCTACCCTGCCACCTCTACACTCTAACCACTAGGCTACCCTGCCACCTCTACACTCTAACCACTAGGCTACCCTGCCACCTCTACACTCTAGCCACTAGGCTACCCTGCCACCTCTACACTCTAACCACTAGGCTACCCTGCCACCTCTACACTCTAGCCACTAGGCTACCCTGCCACCTCTACACTCTAGCCACTAGGCTACCCTGCCACCTCCACACTCTAACCACTAGGCTACCTGCCACCTCTACACTCTAGCCACTAGGCTACCCTGCCACCTCTACACTCTAACCACTAGGCTACCCTGCCACCTCTACACTCTAACCACTAGGCTACCCTGCCACCTCTACACTCTAGCCACTAGGCTACCCTGCCACCTCTACACTCTAACCACTAGGCTACCCTGCCACCTCTACACTCTAGCCACTAGGCTACCCTGCCGCCCCTCCAATCTAACCACTAGGCTACCCTGCCACCTCTACACTCTAACCACTAGGCTACCTGCCTCCTCTACACTCTAACCACTAGGCTACCCTGCCTCCTCTACACTCTAACCACTAGGCTACCCTGCCACCTCTACACTCTAACCACTAGGCTACCTGCCTCCTCTACACTCTAACCACTAGGCTACCTGCACCTCTACACTCTAACCACTAGGCTACCCTGCCACCTCTACACTCTAACCACTAGGCTACCCTGCCACCTCTACACTCTAGCCACTAGGCTACCCTGCCTCCTCTACACTCTAACCACTAGGCTACCCTGCCTCCTCTACACTCTAACCACTAGGCTACCCTGCCTCCTCTACACTCTAACCACTAGGCTACCCTGCCTCCTCTACACTCTAACCACTAGGCTACCCTGCCACCTCTACACTCTAGCCACTAGGCTACCCTGCCTCCTCTACACTCTAACCACTAGGCTACCCTGCCTCCTCTACACTCTAACCACTAGGCTACCCTGCCTCCTCTACACTCTAGCCACTAGGCTACCCTGCCACCTCTACATTCTAACCACTAGGCTACCTGCCTCCCCTACACTCTAACCACTAGGCTACCCTGCCTCCTCTACACTCTAACCACTAGGCTACCCTGCCACCTCTACACTCTAACCACTAGGCTACCTGCCTCCTCTACACTCTAACCACTAGGCTACCCTGCCTCCTCTACACTCTAACCACTAGGCTACCCTGCCTCCTCTACACTCTAACCACTAGGCTACCCTGCCTCCTCTACACTCTAACCACTAGGCTACCCTGCCACCTCTACACTCTAACCACTAGGCTACCCTGCCGCCCCTACACTCTAACCACTAGGCTACCCTGCCTCCTCTACACTCTAACCACTAGGCTACCCTGCCACCTCTACACTCTAACCACTAGGCTACCTGCCACCTCTACACTCTAGCCACTAGGCTACCCTGCCACCTCTACACTCTAGCCACTAGGCTACCCTGCCTCCTCTACACTCTAACCACTAGGCTACCCTGCCACCTCTACACTCTAGCCACTAGGCTACCCTGCCTCCTCTACACTCTAACCACTAGGCTACCCTGCCACCTCTACACTCTAGCCACTAGGCTACCCTGCCTCCTCTACACTCTAGCCACTAGGCTACCCTGCCACCTCTACATTCTAACCACTAGGCTACCTGCCTCCCCTACACTCTAACCACTCGGCTACCCTGCCTCCTCTACACTCTAACCACTAGGCTACCTGCCTCCTCTACACTCTAACCACTAGGCTACCTGCCTCCTCTACACTCTAACCACTAGGCTACCTGCCTCCTCTACACTCTAACCACTAGGCTACCTGCCTCCTCTACACTCTAACCACTAGGCTACCCTGCCTCCTCTACACTCTAGCCACTAGGCTACCCTGTCGCCCCCTATTTGTGTAAACTTTCAAAGACATGCTGGTATGAATAATACAATAGTCAAAATAAAATGTATTAAATTATCCCCTTCGGTGCTAGAATGTAAAAAAATATGTGATATTCCCAAAGTTAGGAAGTCTTTGACACTTATTTTGAAAAATAATAAAATATTCTGCGACTATACAGCCAGCATGATATGCTGCTATTGTGAAATGACTTCACAGCCTGTCCATCATCAGCTGCTTTGGAAATGATGACGTCTTATGTTCGGGTCTGGCTGTTACATTCTGTTCCCCATTCCACTACTGAAGACCTTTTTTTGTCTTCACACTTTATTTTAAACATCAACAATGATTTGTTACTCATAATGTTTCTCAATCATACGACTGCCTTGGGTTGGTTAGTTAATAGCTCTAATTAATGATAATTGTTGTTGTCATCTCATGCACACATTCAAACTGCTATTCTGACAGTATTTTTTTTTTTTTTTACCAATACACTCAGTGATTATACTTGACAATGTTTTAAACGAAGCCTATACCGTATGGCTGTTCCTACACTGTGTTACCAGTCCTGATACCACCTGTTTAGTGCCTCTGGCTCACTGCTTACTCTTCTTCTGTTGATGCAGAGGCTCATCCAAGATGGAGGAGGCCTGTGATATGTACGCCAGGGCTGCCAACATGTACAAGATGGCGAAGAACTGGTGTGGTGAGGAACACTGTCTTGTAGCCATATAGAACTGGTGGGGGGACACACACACTGTCTTGTAGCCATATAGAACTGGTGTGGGGGGGGGGGGGGGCACTGTCTTGTAACCATATAGAACTGGTGTGGTGAGGAACACTGTCTTGTAGCCATATAGAACTGGTGTGGGGGGGGGGGAACACTGTCTTGTAACCATATAGAACTGGTGTGGTGAGGAACACTGTCTTGTAGCCATATAGAACTGGTGGGGGGGGGACACTGTCTTGTAACTATATAGAACTGGTGTGGTGAGGAACACTGTCTTGTAGCCATATAGAACTGGTGTGGGGGGGGGGGAACACTGTCTTGTAACCATATAGAACTGGTGTGGTGAGGAACACTGTCTTGTAACCATATAGAACTGGTGTGGTGAGGAACACTGTCTTGTAACCATATAGAACTGGTGTGGTGAGGAACACTGTCTTGTAGCCATATAGAACTGGTGTGGGGGGGGGGGGAACACTGTCTTGTAACCATATAGAACTGGTGTGGTGAGGAACACTGTCTTGTAGCCATATAGAACTGGTGGGGGGGGGACACTGTCTTGTAACTATATAGAACTGGTGGGGGGGGGGGGGGAACACTGTCTTGTAACCATATAGAACTGGTGTGGTGAGGAACACTGTCTTGTAACCATATAGAACTGGTGGGGGGGGGACACACTGTCTTGTAACCATATAGAACTGGTGTGGGGGGGGGAACACTGTCTTGTAGCCATATAGAACTGGTGTGGGGGGGGGGGGGGGGGGGGGGCACTGTCTTGTAGCCATATAGAACTGGTGTGGGGGGGGCACTGACCAGTGAGATATACCTGCTGGAGCGTGTGCTACGGGTGTGTGTTGTTATGGTGACCAGTGAGCTGAGATAAGGCGGAGCTTTACCTAGCCAAGACTTGTAGATGACCTGGAGCCAGAGGGTTCTGGCGACGAGTATGAAGCGAGGACCAGCCAACGAGAGCGTACAGGTCGTAGCGGTCGGTAGTATATGGGGCTTTGGTGACAAAACGGATGGCACTGTGATAGACTGCATCCATATAGAATCGGTTTGGCGAAAATCCTACTTTTTATCCATATAGATGCGGTAGTGAGGTCAATGGAACGCGACCAAAACAATGGGAATGAAACAGGTGTTGGAAAGATTCTGAATCTCCTCATCTAGGTTATTGTCTCTATGTTGAGGTAGAAATCTGAATATATAACGCTCGTATGGATGTCATCGTCACCAATCAACCGCATTGCAGTTTAAAAAACGACTGGCTACCACCACCCAATTTTATTCATGCTAGCTATGCTATGCTACCAGTTTATATACGAAAAGGAGTTAGCATTTTAGCAGTCACGTCTTCTTCCAAACTCCTTCTAAGGCGGTACGATTTGAATTCGGATAACAGCGTACCGTTAGATGCCGGTGAGGAGAGAAAGGGCCCCTCCTCGCCATAGCTCCATCGTAGGCAGAATGAGCGTCGGAGAAACACGAGCGATGCTAGTTTTAACGACAATGTCGATTTTGGTGCCAAAGAAGAAGGATCTTCAAGTGGATACGGCTGCATTGTCATAGTGGATACGACTGTGTTGTCATAGTGGATACGGCTGCGTTGTGTTAGTGGATATGGCTGCGTTGTCATAGTGGATACGGCTGCGTTGTCATAGTGGATACGGCTGCGTTGTCATAGTGGATACGGCTGCGTTGTGATCGTGGATACGGCTGCGTTGTCATAGTGGATACGGCTGCGTTGTGATAGTGGATACGGCAGCGTTGTCATAGTGGATACAGCAGCGTTGTCATAGTGGATACGGCTGCGTTGTCATAGTGGATACAGCAGCGTTGTCATAGTGGATACGGTTGTGTTAGTGGATACGGCTGCGTCGTCATAGTGGATACGGCTGCGTCGTCATAGTGGATACGGCTGCGTCGTCATAGTGGATACGGCTGCGTCGTGATAGTGGATACGGCTGCGTTGTCATAGTGGATACGGCTGCGTTGTCATAGTGGATACGGCTGCGTTGTCATAGTGGATACGGCTGCGTTGTCATAGTGGATACGGCAGCGTTGTCATAGTGGATACGGCAGCGTTGTCATAGTGGATACGGCAGCGTTGTCATAGTGGATACGGCAGCGTTGTGATAGTGGATACGGCAGCGTTGTCATAGTGGATACGGCAGCGTTGTCATAGTGGATACGGCAGCGTTGTGATAGTGGATACGGCTGCGTTGTCATAGTGGATGTAGTGCATTCAAAGTATTCAGACCCTTTACTGAAGCACCTTTGATTACAGCCTCGAGTCTTCTTGGGTATGACACAACAAGCTTGGCACATCTGTATTTGGGGAGTTTCTCCCATTCTTCTCTGCAGATCCTCTCAAGCTCTGTCAGGTTGGATTGGGAGCGTCGCTGCACAGCTATTTTCAGGTCTCTCCAGAGATGTTCGATCGGGTTCAGGTCCGGGCTCTGGCTGGGCTACTCAAGGACATTCAGAGACTTGTCCCAAAGTCACGCTTGCGTTGTCTTGGCTGTGTACTCTGTTCATCTTTGCTTCAATCCTGACTAGTCTCCCAGTCCTTCCCTTTGGAAAAACCTCCCCATAGCATGATGCTGCCACCATTATGCTTCACCGTAGGGATGGTTCCAGGTTTCCTCCAGATGTGACACTTGGCATTCAGGCCAAAGAGTTTAATCTTGGTTTCATCAGACCAGAGAATCTTGTTTCTCATGGTCTGAGAGTCTTTAGGTGCCTTTTGGAAAACGCCAAGTTGTCTGTCATGTGCCTTTTACTGAGGAGTGGCTTCCATCTGGCCGCTCTACCATAAAGGCCTGATTGGTGCAGTGCTGCAGAGATGGGAGAACCTCCTGGAAGGTTCTTCCAACTCCACAGAGGAGCCATCTCTGTCAGAGTGACCATCAGGTTCTTGGTCACCTCCCTAACCAAGGCCCTTCTCCCCAGATTGCTCAGTTTGGCCGGTCTGCCAGCTCTAGGAAGAGTCTTGGTGGTTCCAAACTTCTCCCATTTAAGAATGATGGAGGCCACTGTGTTCTTGAGGACCTTAAATGCTGCAGAAATGTTTTGGTACCCTTCCCCAGATCTGTACCACGTCTCAATCCTGTCTCGGAGCTCTATGGACAATTCCTTCAACCTCATGGCTTGGTTTTTGCTCTGACATGCACTGTCAACTGTGGGACCTTATATAGACAGGTGTGTGCCTTTCCAAATCATGTCCAATCAATTGAATTACCACAGGTGGACTCCAATCAAGTTGTAGAAACATCTCAAGGATGATCAATGGAAACAGGATGCACCTGAGCTCAATTTCTAGTCTCATAGCAAAAGGGTTTGAATACTCATGTAAATAAGGTATTTCTGTTTATTATTTGTAATACATTTCTAAACCTGTTTTCACTTTGTCATTATTGTGTGTAGATTAGTCATTTTGTTGTAATTAATTTTATAAGGCTGTAACGTAACAAAATGTGTGGGGGGGAAGTCAAGGGGTCTGAATTGGATAATGTGTCTGTGTTGTGATAGTTGGTTGTGATAGTAGGATAATGTGTCTGTGGTGTGATAGTAGGATAATGTGTCTGTATTGTGATAGTAGGATAATGTGTCTGTATTGTGATAGTAGGATAATGTGTCTGTGTTGTGATAGTTGGATAATGTGTCTGTGTTGTGATAGTTGGATAATGTGTCTGTGTTGTGATAGTAGGATAATGTGTCTGTGTTGTGATAGTAGGATAATGTGTCTGTGTTGTGATAGTTGGATAATGTGTCTGTATTGTGATAGTAGGATAATGTGTCTGTGTTGTGATAGTTGGATAATGTGTCTGTATTGTGATAGTTGGATAATGTGTCTGTATTGTGATAGTTGGTTGTGATAGTAGGATAATGTGTCTGTGGTGTGATAGTTGGATAATGTGTCTGTATTGTGATAGTAGGATAATGTGTCTGTATTGTGATAGTAGGATAATATGTCTGTGTTGTGATAGTTGGATAATGTGTCTGTATTGTGATAGTTGGATAATGTGTCTGTGTTGTGATAGTAGGATAATGTGTCTGTATTGTGATAGTAGGATAATGTGTCTGTATTGTGATAGTTGGATAATGTGTCTGTATTGTGATAGGTGGTTGTGAGAGTAGGATAATGTCTGTATTGTGATAGTTGGTTGTGATAGTAGGATAATATGTCTGTATTGTGATAGTTGGTTGTGATAGTAGGATAATATGTCTGTATTGTGATAGGTGGTTGTGAGAGTAGGATAATGTCTGTATTGTGATAGTTGGATAATGTGTCTGTTGTGATAGTTGGATAATGTGTCTGTATTGTGATAGTTGGATAATGTGTCTATTGTGATAGTAGGATAATGTGTCTATTGTGATAGTTGGATAATGTGTCTGTGTTGTGATAGTAGGATAATGTGTCTGTGTTGTGATAGTTGGATAATGTGTCTGTATTGTGATAGTTGGATAATGTGTCTGTATTGTGATAGTTGGTTGTGATAGTAGGATAATGTGTCTGTGGTGTGATAGTTGGATAATGTGTCTGTATTGTGATAGTAGGATAATGTGTCTGTATTGTGATAGTAGGATAATATGTCTGTGTTGTGATAGTTGGATAATGTGTCTGTATTGTGATAGTTGGATAATGTGTCTGTGTTGTGATAGTAGGATAATGTGTCTGTATTGTGATAGTAGGATAATGTGTCTGTATTGTGATAGTTGGATAATGTGTCTGTATTGTGATAGGTGGTTGTGAGAGTAGGATAATGTCTGTATTGTGATAGTTGGTTGTGATAGTAGGATAATATGTCTGTATTGTGATAGTTGGTTGTGATAGTAGGATAATATGTCTGTATTGTGATAGGTGGTTGTGAGAGTAGGATAATGTCTGTATTGTGATAGTTGGATAATGTGTCTGTTGTGATAGTTGGATAATGTGTCTGTATTGTGATAGTTGGATAATGTGTCTGTATTGTGATAGGTGGTTGTGATAGTAGGATATTATGTCAGTGTTGTGATAGTTGGATAATGTGTCTGTATTGTGATAGTTGGTTGTGATAGTAGGATATTATGTCTGTGTTGTGATAGTTGGATAATATGTCTGTGTTGTGATAGTTGGATAATGTGTCTGTGTTGTGATAGTTGGATAATGTGTCTGTGTTGTGATAGTTGGATAATGTGTCTGTGTTGTGATAGTTGGATAATATGTCTGTATTGTGATAGGTGGTTGTGAGAGTAGGATAATGTCTGTATTGTGATAGGTGGTTGTGAGAGTAGGATAATGTCTGTATTGTGATAGTTGGATAATGTGTCTGTATTGTGATAGTTGGTTGTGATAGTAGGATATTATGTCTGTGTTGTGATAGTTGGATAATGTGTCTGTGTTGTGATAGTAGGATAATATGTCTGTGTTGTGATAGTTGGATAATGTGTCTGTTGTGATAGTTGGATAATGTGTCTGTGTTGTGATAGTAGGATAATGTGTCTGTATTGTGATAGTTGGATAATGTGTCTGTGTTGTGATAGTTGGATAATGTGTCTGTGTTGTGATAGTTGGATAATGTGTCAGTATTGTGATAGTTGGATAATGTGTCTGTGTTGTGATAGTTGGATAATGTGTCTGTGTTGTGATAGTAGGATAATGTGTCTGTGTTGTGATAGTTGGATAATGTGTCTGTATTGTGATAGTTGGTTGTGATAGTAGGATAATATGTCTGTGTTGTGATAGTTGGATAATGTGTCTGTGTTGTGATAGTAGGATAATGTGTATTGTGATAGTTGGATAATGTGTCTGTATTGTGATAGGTGGTTGTGAGAGTAGGATAATATGTCTATTGTGATAGTTGGATAATGTGTCTGTGTTGTGATAGTTGGATAATGTGTCTGTGTTGTGATAGTAGGATAATGTGTCTGTGTTGTGATAGTAGGATAATGTGTCTGTATTGTGATAGTAGGATAATGTGTCTGTGTTGTGATAGTTGGATAATGTGTCTGTATTGTGATAGTTGGATAATGTGTCTGTGTTGTGATAGTAGGATAATGTGTCTGTATTGTGATAGTTGGTTGTGATAGTAGGATAATATGTCTGTGTTGTGATAGTTGGATTATGTGTCTGTGTTGTGATAATATGTCTGTATTGTGATAGTTGGATAATGTGTCTGTATTGTGATAGTTGGTTGTGATAGTAGGATAATGTGTCTGTGTTGTGATAGTTGGTTGTGATAGTAGGATAATATGTCTGTGTTGTGATAGTTGGATTATGTGTCTGTGTTGTGATAGTTGGATAATGTGTCTGTATTGTGATAGTTGGATAATGTGTCTGTGTTGTGATAGTTGGATAATGTGTCTGTGTTGTGATAGTAGGATAATGTGTCTGTGTTGTGATAGTTGGATAATGTGTCTGTGTTGTGATAGTAGGATAATGTGTCTGTGTTGTGATAGTTGGATAATGTGTCTGTGTTGTGATAGTTGGATAATGTGTCTGTATTGTGATAGTTGGTTGTGATAGTTGGATAATGTGTCTGTATTGTGATAGTTGGTTGTGATAGTTGGATAATGTGTCTGTATTGTGATAGTAGGATAATGTGTCTGTATTGTGATAGTTGGTTGTGAGAGTAGGATAATGTCTGTATTGTGATAGGTGGTTGTGAGAGTAGGATAATGTCTGTATTGTGATAGTTGGATAATGTGTCTGTATTGTGATAGTTGGATAATGTGTCTGTATTGTGATAGTTGGTTGTGATAGTTGGATAATATGTCTGTATTGTGATAGTTGGATAATATGTCTGTATTGTGATAGTTGGATAATGTGTCTGTGGTGTGATAGTTGGATAATGTGTCTGTATTGTGATAGTTGGATAATGTGTCTGTGTTTCCAGCTGCAGGTAATGCGTTCTCCCAGGCGGCCCGGCTCCACCTGCAGATGCAGAGTAAACACGATGCTGCTACTAACTTCATAGACGCTGGAAACGCCTTCAAAAAAGCTGACCCACAAGGTATTCCACGGTCTCTCCCTCTCTCTCTCTCTGTGTATCTCACCATGGACTTTACAACCATTACCTCCCATGTTAGGGCTGTCTTTACCCTACCACTGTAGACACTCAACTGTTCTTTCAGCATTTGGTTAATGTTTCATTTCTTCTGAGAAACATTATTCCCCTCCCCTCCTACCACCGTAGACCAAACGCTAAGAGGGCAGTTAATGTTTCTCCAAAGAAATTAAACATTATCTTGGTATTTTCCTGCAGATCAGAGTGAATAAAAGGGGTCTCTCTGTGAGTTGATAATGCATCTGATGTATCCTCCCTACAGAGGCAATCAACTGTCTGAACCGAGCCATCGAGATCTACACAGACATGGTGAGAAGTGTTAGTATGGATGGAGGCCTGATGATATACCCTCCTCTTTGACTGTACCTATTGGTTCAACACAGTAAAACAATGGGCAGCGTGTATCTGAAGCACAGTAGCATAGAGAGCTGATATGAGCCTAGGTCTGGTGTTCTGTTGCTTCTCTCATCCTTCTTTTTGGTTCCCCTTTCTGTTTCCTCTGTTTTCCTCCTCCCTTTCTGCTCTCTGTTTCCTCCCTCCCTTTCTGCTTCCTCTGTTTTTCCTCCTCCCTTTCTGCTTCCTCTGTTTTTCCTCCTCCCTTTCTGCTTCCTCTGTTTTCACCCCTCCCTTTCTGCTTCCTCTGTTTTCCCCCCTCCCTTTCTGCTTCCTCTGTTTTCCCCCCTCCCTTTCTGCTTCCTCTGTTTTCCTCCTCCCTTTCTGCTTCCTCTGTTTTTCCTCCTTCCTTTCTGCTTCCTCTGTTTTTCCTCCTCCCTTTCTGCTTCCTCTGTTTTCACCCCTCCCTTTCTGCTTCCTCTGTTTTTCCTCCTCCCTTTCTGCTTCCTCTGTTTTCACCCCTCCCTTTCTGCTTCCTCTGTTTTCCCCCCTCCCTTTCTGCTTCCTCTGTTTTTCCTCCTCCCTTTCTGCTTCCTCTGTTTTTCCTCCTTCCTTTCTGCTTCCTCTGTTTTTCCCTTCCCTTTCTGCTTCCTCTGTTTTCCCCCCTCCCTTTCTGCTTCCTCTGTTTCCCCCCTCCCTTTCGTCTTCCTCTGTTTTTCCCTTCCCTTTCTGCTTCCTCTGTTTTCCCCCCTCCCTTTCTGCTTCCTCTGTTTTCCCCCTCCCTTTCGTCTTCCTCTGTTTTCCCCCTGTCTATTTGGACTCATTAGGGACGGTTCACCATCGCAGCCAAACATCACATCTCCATCGCAGAGATCTACGAGACAGAGCTGGTGGACATTGATACGGTCAGACCTATGGGGCCCGGTCAAAAGTAGTGCATTTATATAGGGATTTGGGGGGGGACACAGCCTGTATCTGTCCTCCAGCTAGCCTTTTATATAGGGATGGGGGGGGGGGGGGGGGGACTGTGGGTCAGGTGTGAGGGGGGGGCTGTGTGGGTCAGGTGTGGGGGGGGGGCTGTGTGGGTCAGGTGTGAGGGGGGTGGCTGTGTGGGTCAGGTGTGAGGTGGGGGACTGTGGGTCTGGTGTGAGGGGGGTCTGTGTGAGGGGGGGGACTGTGTGGGTCAGGTGTGAGGGGGGGACTGTGTGGGTCAGGTGTGAGGGGGGGGACTGTGTGGGTCAGGTGTGAGGGGGGAACTGTTTGGGTCAGGTGTGAGGGGGGGACTGTGTGCGTGAGAAGGGGGGGGGGGTTGTGTGGGTCAGGTGTGATGGGGGGGACTGTGTGGGTCAGGTGTGGGGGGGGACTGTGCGGGACAGGCATGTCTAAATGTTGTCTCTGTCTGCAGGCTATAGCTCACTATGAACAGGCAGCAGACTACTACAAAGGAGAAGAGTCCACAAGGTAGAACCACAGACAATATATTCATCATTTTTGGGGGAAAGGTATTTTTTTAAGGATTATGGTATTCCCAATCCTTAATCGTGTAGCTTAATGAAAGAGCTTGAACAGTGTTGGGGAGGGGGGGTCGAAGGGCAGTGGTCTGGATTCCAACCCACTCCGACTCTGGCATACATGTGCCGGGGTCAGCAGCTCCTACCGCTGGCCCACACATCATCTCTGTAGGGTTTTATATCTATGGTGGGAGCTACAGAGAGACAGAAATGTAATGAATAGAGCCCACGTGACCCCTTACTGTGAGCCCACGTGACCCCTTACTGTGAGCCCACGTGACCCCTTACTGTGAGCCCACGTGACCCCTTACCGTGAGCTTATTGAGACCCTGTTATATTTGGGCTGTTCTGTCCTACTCAATCAGACCCTGTTATATTTGGGCTGTTCTGTCCTACTGAATCAGACCCTGTTATATTTGGGTTGTTCTGTCCTACTGAATCAGACCCTGTTATATTTGACTGTTTTGTGACTGGTTGTCATAATTACTCTCTCTCCCTGTACCTCTACCTCCCCTTTCTCCATGTCCTCTCAGCTCTGCTAACAAGTGCCTTCTGAAGGTGGCTGTCTATGCAGCTCAACTGGAACAGTACCAGAAGGCCATAGAGATCTATGAACAGGTGAGATCTATGAACAGGTGAGATCTGTCAACAGGTGAGATCTGTCAACAGGTGAGATCTGTCAACAGGTGAGATCTGTCAATGACAGTGATGCGGAGGAGGCACTTCCTTGTAAATATGTTTTATGTAATTTTGTGTGTGTGTGTGTGTTTGTATTAAAGGTTGGGACCAATGCGATGGACAGCACGTTGCTGAAGTACAGCGCTAAGGACTATTTCTTCAAGGCAGCTCTCTGCCACTTCTGTGTGGACATGCTCAATGCCAAAGTAAGCCCTAAAACGGACTTCTGTCTGTTTCAAATCCTCCACGAGGTTTCTAGGTTTCTTCTCTTGACTAAACAACCCCTATCTCCTGCCATCTAGCTGGCCTTGCAGAAGTACGAAGAAATGTTCCCTGCCTTCTCAGATTCTCGTGAATGTAAACTGCTGAAGGTAAGGAAGTGGGTTGTGTCTGATGTGGCGTCTGTTTAGTCTTATCTAACCCCTCATCTTTACCAAGCTCATCCACTTTGTTTTGTGTCTTTTTTCTCTTAAGGTCTTTCAACTTCAAACTGTGTGTTTTCTGATAGAATAAATGTCTTTATTTCTCTGCAGAAACTTCTAGATGCGTGTGAAGAACAGAATGTGGATGTATATACTGATGCCGTGAGTAGTACTCTCAGAGTGTTGTTTTGTGTCTTTATTTGTGAATGAGGAAGTCATTACTGAAGGCATGCAAATACATGAAAAGACCGCAAACGCTGAACCGTCACTGAGGAAGTCCGACATGAACTAAAACTGGAACCATTTTGAACAAGAAAATGAAATAACTACCCGTTTCTAGGAATTGAACTTGTTTTCTTGTCTCTCCCTCCCCATCCTTCTCCTCATCGCTCTCTGTCTCCTCTCTCCCTCCCCATCCTTCACCTCATCGCTCTGTCTGTCTCCTCTCTCCCTCCCCATCCTTCTCCTCATCGCTCTGTCTGTCTCCTCTCTCCCTCCCCATCCTTCTCCTCATCGCTCTCTGTCTCCTCTCTCCCTCCCCATCCTTCACCTCATCGCTCTGTCTGTCTCCTCTCTCCCTCCCCATCCTTCTCATCGCTCTTTCTCTCTGTCTGTCCTTCTCTGCCTCATCTCCCCCTCCACATCTCTGTCTGTCTCCTCTCCCCCTCCACATCTCTGTCTGTCTCCTCTCCCCCTCCACATCTCTCTCTGTCTCCTCTCCCCCTCCACATCTCTTTCTCTCCTCTCCCCCTCCACATCTCTCTCTGTCTCCTCTCTCTTTCTTTCTCTCTTTCTGTCCTTCTCGGCCTCCTCTCCCCCTCCATCTCTGTCTGTCTCCATCCCCTCTCCCTCTCTCAGGTGAAGGAATATGACACTATCTCTAGGTTGGACCAGTGGCTGACCACTATGCTCCTCCGCATCAAGAAGACCATAGAGGAAGACGAGAGTGACCTGCGTTAATGGCCTTAATGTCACTAGACACCTAACCCCCCCCACCCTAAACCCCTATATCCATTTCTCAGACCAAAACCTCATCCATACCTAGGGCTGTTAAGACCGTATTACCATCTCCCCAGCAGTCACCAGTCATGATTGCAGTCAAATTCCCCATGAGTCAAGGTAAAACTAGGCTTCTCCAAAACTGAGCTGTGTGATGCCGCTGATGGTAATTGGTACTCGGCGCTCTATTGTCCCTGTAATCACTTAATGCAAATACAGTGGAGAATCAAATCAAACACTTCCTGATAGCCCTGGCAGTCAAGAGTTGAGTGGAATAGGATCACCTGTTGGGCAGCGAGAGCCAGCTCCTCATAGCTGGTTGATGCATGGAGTTAAATATGTGCTCTGTTTTAGGCAACATTTCTACAGCCTATGTTATGCAAATTGCGTGAGAAAAAAAAGTTTTGATGGCCTCTGTTAAAAAGAGGAGGATCCTATCAGCTTTCTATAGGCTAGGCCGACTCTATTTATTTCTCAACTTTCTTAATATTATTAAGCACGTTACAACCAGAGTCGTCTACCTGGCTGTCATGAAATTGAACCATGGGAAAAGCGTCCTCCATTCAAGTGCATACAGATGACTTTTTTTAAATTGCCCGTTCAGACCGGTGCATGTTAATGGGCCCTTCTAAATCAGAACTCGTTTCACACACATTATTTAGTATTTGTAAAGATGAAATTAAATGGAAAATAGTCTGATCGGGTGAAAATATTAATCACCTGGGAATGATGCCCAAATTATGATATAAAAAAAATATTCATTAATGAATTTATGGTGATAGAGTCGGCTATATTGAATGAATTAGACTTTCTTTTTTTTCTTACAAAATTTTTTTTAGACGTTCCAGTAGAAGCACGACAACGATGGTCCACGTCAGTGGTCGGCCCGGAGAGATGCTTAACGTGTTTATCTTCATTAACGGTCCATTTAGTGTGAGAGCCTCAGTTATTAGCATGACTCTTACCAGTTGACAAAATGTAATGACCGTCACAGCCCTACCCTAGGGTTTCCTAAACTCGGTCCACCACAAGGGGGGGCATGTTTTGCTTTTTGCACTACACAGCTGATTTTTAAAATAACCAACTAAGCATCCAGCTTTAATCATTTTGAATGTGTTGTGTAGTGCCAGGGGGTCCCGAGGACCGAGTTAGGGTAACGCTGCCACCCCCCCACCCCCCCGTTGCCTCAGGCCCTACACCCTGGCTTCTACTCTTGTGCCTTTTTTTACAGCAGTGTAGCTCATCTTGCCTTTGCAGCGTATCTCATCTTGCCTTTGCAGTGTAGCTCATCTTGCCTTTGCAGTGTAGCTCATCTTGCCTTTGCAGCGTATCTCATCTTGCCTTTGCAGTGTAGCTCATCTTGCCTTTGCAGCGTATCTCATCTTGCCTTTGCAGTGTAGCTCATCTTGCCTTTGCAGTGTATCTCATCTTGCCTTTGCAGTGCATCTCATCTTGCCTTTGCAGCGTATCTCATCTTGCCTTTGCAGCGTATCTCATCTTGCCTTTGCAGTGTATCTCATCTTGCCTTTGCAGTGTATCTCATCTTGCCTTTGCAGTGTATCTCATCTTGCCTTTGCAGCGTATCTCATCTTGCCTTTGCAGCGTATCTCATCTTGCCTTTGCAGCGTATCTCATCTTGCCTTTGCAGCGTATCTCATCTTGCCTTTGCAGCGTATCTCATCTTGCCTTTGCAGCGTATCTCATCTTGCCTTTGCAGCGTATCTCATCTTGCCTTTGCAGCGTATCTCATCTTGCCTTTGCAGCGTATCTCATCTTGCCTTTGCAGCGTATCTCATCTTGCCTTTGCAGTGTATCTCATCTTGCCTTTGCAGTGTATCTCATCTTGCCTTTGCAGTGCATCTCATCTTGCCTTTGCAGCGTATCTCATCTTGCCTTTGCAGCGTATCTCATCTTGCCTTTGCAGCGTATCTCATCTTGCCTTTGCAGCGTATCTCATCTTGCCTTTGCAGTGCATCTCATCTTGCCTTTGCAGCGTATCTCATCTTGCCTTTGCAGTGTAGCTCATCTTGCCTTTGCAGTGCATCTCATCTTGCCTTTGCAGCGTATCTCATCTTGCCTTTGCAGCGTATCTCATCTTGCCTTTGCAGCGTATCTCATCTTGCCTTTGCAGTGTATCTCATCTTGCCTTTGCAGTGCATCTCATCTTGCCTTTGCAGCGTATCTCATCTTGCCTTTGCAGTGTAGCTCCTCTCATCACCCCGGTGTTGATCAGGTTATCAACGCTAGTCCGAGTGCCTCTCCTGTTCTGCTGAACATGGTGCAAAACTGTACCACCGGCAGTGATGGCTGTGGCCATCAGACGCTAATCAGAACACTAACTTGTGGACTGTACCATAGTGGGAGAGTTACTGCAGAGTGCCTTTCAGCGTGAAACCAGACAATCATGATGTGCTGTGGACTGCACACGACAAAGGGCAGAGCTAATGGGAAGGGGAATGTCCCTGATTAAAACCTGTACTCTCTCTGCTTTGGGACACCTCAGGAATGCTGGACTGCTGAACCCGATTTGAGGAAATGCATGTATTCACACAGTGGCCTTGAAAGACCTTTAATATTGATAATAAAATGTAATTTACAAAGTATTTTTAAACAAGGTTACAGATATAAATGAATAAATTACCCATACAGATAATAACCTAGTTATGGTTTTAAAATTATTTTTTTTTGCAGTTTTCCCATTTCTATTCCAATTCTCTTTTATTTCTTTATTTTCCTTCAATGCTACTTGTGTTTTATGTCCATTCACCTCCTCTCTCCTTTGTGTTACCGACTATACTAGCTTACTATACTTTAAAAAGCATTTTTTTTTAATTGGGAAAGCTATTGATTTCTACTTATTTTGACATGTAACGATAGACAAGCTTTTGATTAAAAGACATTGTTTTAGTCCGTGTAGAAGCATTGGTCTCTTTCTCTTCAATACAGACGAGATGAATTCAAACCTATACAGAGAGAGACGGTTGTGACTCTGTAATTAAAATAAAATAAAATAAAGAATTGTTGTGGAAAATAAAACGTATGATCACATTGTTTAGACGACTCAAACTGAATTCTCCAGCTGCTCTATCGCATCCTCGGCTTGTATCTACCCCCATTTTGAAGTTAGGTCGGTAAGCAGTAGGGTTTAGATAGTTTCTTACGGGTCAACGCTAATGTCTGTGGCGTAGCGTGTTTGCCTGGAGCAAGGGGTATGGGCAGCCAGGCAACATATGCAGCTTATAAAGATGGTGGATAACGAGGGTGAGTTCATACTGAGAGAGAAATTCATACTGAGAGAGACTCTGTCATTTCTTCAAAACAATCATCATTATTTCAAATCGATTAAATTATTGCAATAATGAGGCTGGTCGACCCCCCCATCCTTGAGTGTTGGACCGAGTAACCAAACCTTTACACAAATGCAGAGTTCTTTATATAGCTGACACTAAGAATGCTCAGGAATGTTTGGTTCAATAATTCTGCCCCCCCCTCCCCTCATGCAGACCAAGGAGCATCATAAGCCACTCTGGGTTCATCCTATCCTTGTCCTGGGTTGTCTTAACCCCACCCTGGCTTAGTTTCCCAGATGCAAGGGCAATTTAGAGACCATGAGGGATTGTTCTACCCCCCCCCCCATACGCTAATAAAACACATTATTGTCTATGTAATGCAGTCTTTAACTCATTTTGTCGGCTCAAGACATCTCTGGTGACCATACGCCCAGATTAGCTGCAGGGAACTAGATTGGAGACCATTATAAACACAGAAGCAGGACAGAAATGTATTACTATTAGTTAAGTATTAATTGTTAATTGTTAACCATTAATAACAAATAGATCAGGTAAATACAGAATTGTTCTATCTTTGTAGCTGTGCCATTATCGAGTCTGTGACAGAATGGGAAGTGCCATTATCGAGTCTGTGACAGAATGGGAAGTGCCATTATCGAGTCTGTGACAGAATGGGAAGTGCCATTATCGAGTCTGTGACAGAATGGGCAGTGCCATTGAGGCTCTCTTTTGAAGTTCCATATGTTCTTCTTTACGATTGGCTGATCGTAGGGTCATGTCCAACAGGGTCACCAGGAGGGATTAGCCAATTTAAGTTGGAAGTCTCACCCAGTTGACTACATTAAAAATGGTGGAAGCCCTCAATGGCACTGCCCATGCTTTTTGGCCACTAGAGGCCTCTATCATTCTCTATGCATAGTTCAATTTAGCAATTGGGGGGAGTGTGTCTCTACTTGAGGTGGGGCTGCGTATTGCCCCCGCCCTGCCTAAGGTGGTTCCGTTGCCAAGACAACATGTAACATCCTCCTCTGGTTGGCAAAGGAACCTCTGTGGGGTGGGGCTAATAAGCAGATCAAATCTTAAGTTTATTTGTCACGTGCGCCGAATACAACAGGTGTAGTAGACCTACAAATGTTACTTACAGGCTCTAACCAAAAGTGCAAAAAAGGTATTTGGTGAACAATAGGTAGGTAAAGAAATAAAACAACAGTAAAAAGACTATAGGCTATATACAGTAGTGAAGCTATATACAGTAGTGAGGCTATATACAGTAGTGAGGCTATATACAGTAGCGAGGCTATATACAGTAGAGGGGCTACATACAGTAGAGAGGCTATATACAGTAGCGAGGCTATATACAGTACAGTAGAGAGGCTATATACAGTAGTGAGGCTATATACAGTAGAGGCTATATACAGTAGCGAGGCTATATACAGTAGCGAGGCTATATACAGTAGTGAGGCTATATACAGTAGTGAGGCTATATACAGTAGCGAGGCTATATACAGTAGCGAGGCTATATACAGTAGAGAGGCTATATACAGTAGAGAGGCTACATACAGTAGCGAGGCTATATACAGTAGAGGCTACATACAGTAGAAGCTATATACAGTAGGGAGGCTATATACAGTAGAGGCTATATACAGTATATACAGTAGAGAGGCTATATACAGTATATACAGGAGAGGCTATATACAGTATATACAGTAGAGAGGCTATATACAGTAGAGAGGCTATATACAGTATATACAGTAGAGGCTATATACAGTAGAGAGGCTATATACAGTAGAGGCTATATACAGTAGAGGCTATATACAGTTGAGGCTATATACAGTAGAGAGGCTATATACAGTAGAGGGTCTATATACAGTAGAGGCTATATACAGTAGAGAGGCTATAAACAGTAGAGGCTATATACAGTAGAGAGGCTATATACCGTAGTGAGGCTATATACAGTAGACTGGTTGGTCAGGCCAATTGAGGTAGTATGTACATGAATGTATAGTTAACTATATATATGTATATATGATAAACAGAGAGTAGCAGCAGTGTAAAAGAGGGGTTGGGGGGCACACAATGCAAATAGTCCTGGTAGCCATTTGATTACCTGTTCAGGAGTCTTATGGCTTGGGGGTAAAAACTGTTGAGAAGCCTTTTTGTCCTAGACTTGGCACTCCGGTACCGCTTGCCGTGCGGTAGCAGAGAGAACAGTCTGTGCCTGGGGTCTTTGACAATTTTTAGGGTCTTCCTCTGATACCGCCTGGTGTAGAGGTCCTGGATGGCAGGCAGCTTTGCCCCAATGATGTACTGGGCCGTACGCACTACCCTCTGTAGTGCCTTGCGAGCAATTGCCGTACCAGGCAGTGATGTAACCAGGATGCTCTCGATTTTGCAGCTGTAAAACCTTTTGAGGATCTGAGGACCCATGCCGAATCGTTTTAGTTTCCTGAGGGGGAATAGGCTTGGTTGTGCCCTCTTCACGACTGTCTTGGTGTGTTTAGACCATTCTAGTTTGTGATGTGGACACCAAGGAACTTGAAGCTCTCAACCTGCTCCACTACAGCCCCATCGATGAGAATGGGGGCGTGCTCAGTCCTCATTTTCCTGTAGTCCACAATCATCTCCGTAGTCTTGGTTACGTTGAGGGATAGGTTGTTATTCTGGCACCACCCGGCCAGGTCTTTGACCTCCCTATAGGCTGGCTCGTCGTTGTTGGTGATCAGGCCTACCACTGTTGTGTCGTCTCGTGCCTGGCCATGCAGTCGTGGGTGAACAGGGAGTACAGGAGGGGACTGAGCACGCACCCCTGGGGAGCTCCAGTGTTGAGGACCTACCCTCACCACCTGGAGGCGGCTCGTCAGGAAGTCCCGGATCCAGTTCCAGAGGGAGGTGTTTAGTCCCAGGATCCTTAGCTTAGTGATGAGCTTTTGAGGGCACTATGGTGTTGAACGCTGAGCTATCGTCATGCATTCTCACATAGGTGTTCCTTTTGTCCAGGTGGGAAAGGGCAGTGTGAAGTGCAATAGAGATTGCATCATCTGTGGATCTGTTTGGGCGGTATGCAAATTGGAGTGGGTCTAGGGTTTCTGGGATGATGGTATTGATGTGAGCCATGACCGGCCTTTCAAAGCACTTCATGGCTACGGACATGAGTGCTACGGGTCTGTGTCTCACTGGCTTTAAGCACCAGCTGTCAGAGCAGCTCACAGATCACTGCACCTGCACATAGCTCATCTGTAAATTGCCCATCCAATCTACCTCATCCCCATACTGTATTTATTTATTTATTTATTTATCTTGCTCATTTGCACCCCAGTATCTCAACTTGCACATTCATCCTCTGCACATCTACCATTCCAGTGTTTATTTGCTATATTGTAATTACTTCGCCACCATGGCCTATTAATTGCCTTACCTCTCTTATCTTACCTCATTTGCACACACTGTATATAGACTTTTTCTACTGTATTATTGACTGTATGTTTGTTTTATCCCATGTGTAACTCTGTGTCGTTGTATTGTGTCACACTACTTTGCTTTATCTTGGCTAGGTCGCAGTTGCAAATGAGAACTTGTTCTCAACTAGCCTACCTGGTTAAATAAAGGTGTTCTCAACTAGCCTACCTGGTTAAATAAAGGTGTTCTCAACTACCCTACCAGGTTAAATAAAGGTGTTCTCAACTAGCCTACCTGGTTAAATAAAGGTGTTCTCAACTACCCTACCAGGTTAAATAAAGGTGTTCTCAACTAGCCTACCAGGTTAAATAAAGGTGTTCTCAACTAGCCTACCAGGTTAAATAAAGGTGTTCTCAACTAGCCTACCTGGTTAAATAAAGGTGTTCTCAACTACCCTACCAGGTTAAATAAAGGTGTTCTCAACTTGCCTACCTGGTTAAATAAAGGTGTTCTCAACTAGCCTACCAGGTTAAATAAAGGTGTTCTCAACTAGCCTACCTGGTTAAATAAAGGTGTTCTCAACTAGCCTACCTGGTTAAATAAAGGTGTTCTCAACTAGCCTACCTGGTTAAATAAAGGTGTTCTCAACTAGCCTACCTGGTTAAATAAAGGTGTTCTCAACTAGCCTACCTGGTTAAATAAAGGTGAAATTAAAATAATAATAAAAAACGTCCCCCTCTGCAATTTATTTGTGCAAATGTAATAGAGACCCCCAGTGGAGGTGTCATAATACCCATAACACCTAGCGGTCAAACGGAAATGATTTCCAATCCCCATTTCCGAGAGAAATGTACAAGGTTATCAGAACAACATTCCAGGATACGTCACAAAACACAGCCCCGTATTTTAAGTGTTTCTAAAAAAAACCCTATGGGGAAAAAATGGACGGAATCATTTCCCTCTTTTTACCGCTAGGTTTTATGGGTATTAAGACTCACACCAGTGGTATTCCATAGGCTACTTAGATGTACGAGAGTGAGAGAGCAAGAGCGGCAGATCGAGGAAGTCGAGGACTGTCTGTATCCGTAGGCTACCTGCATATCAGAGGGGGCTGGTGGGAGGAGCTATAGGAGGACGGCCTCATTGTAATGGTTGGAATGGATTTAAGTGAAACGTATCAAACACGTGGAAACCACGCCTTCCACCCCGTTCCATTTATTACATTTTAGCCATTACAATGATCCTGTGTAAATGGTGTGAAATGACTAGCTTAGTTAGCGGTGGTGGCGCGCTAAATAGCTTTTCAATCGGTGACGTCACCTGCTCTGAGACCTTGAAGTAGTGGTTCCCCTTGCTTTGCAAGGGCCGCGGCTTTTGTGGAGCGATGGGTAACGATCCTTCGAGGGTGGCTGTTGTCGATGTGTGCAGAGGGTCCCTGGTTCGAGCCCAGGTAGGGGGGGGGGGGGTCGAGGAGAGGGACGGAAGCTATACTGTTACACCTGTCCTCCTATAGCTCATCCCACCAGCCTCCATTGCTGGTTATTCAATATGGGAATTTCAATTGCATACTCCTGGAGTCCTCTCTCCTCAACCAATTGGATGAGAAAGACAGAGGTCTGCCCCTCTGACCTGTTCCTCAAATGGTTTTTGAGGAGGTGGGGAGGAGAGAGGACCAGAGGAGTATGCAATTGAGATTCTTTCAGTGTGATAGGCAGTTGTTTGGACATGTTAATTAATGTTGCCACCCTGCCCAGTAGGATCCCACACAGGCAGAAGGCAGCGCCATAGAGGTAGATAGAGGACTCATATTTACATCTGTGCTGCTATAGCATCTGTGACAGCATGGGCAGCGCCATTGAGACTACAACACATAGGAATTCCCACCAACTTGACTACTTTAAAATGGCTGCAGCATGGTGAAAGCCCTCAATGGCAGTGCCCATGGCAAAATAGCTTTTTGGCCACTAGAGGCCTCTATCATTCTCCATGGGCTGGTCGCAGCTCCTGTGCCTGTGTGAGCTTGCCGGAAAATATGCTGTTGCCACTCCTTGAGATAATTATGGGAAGTCTTTTTTGCTTATCAGTCCTGCGGTTGATCACATGCAGCCTACAAAACGTTTTTGACACCGTAGGGACATGATCGTCTGATTCATCAGCCGACACTGAAAAGGAAGGAACTGGAGGAAAAGTTCACGTACCGTAAGTAACGTTTTTTTCCCCCCCACCTTTCTGTGAATTGTAACCGTTGTATACTAATTATGTTATAAAAATATTGCATTTGAACTATGACTAAACACATTCATCGCCAGAAACATCATTATAATGAAGTTGGAGCTACTAAACAATTTCAATCCATCTACCCCCCCATATAATTTAATTCTAACACATTTAATTCGAGGTTACAAAGACGGATTCGTCTACGATTGGTCGCTCGGGCAAACTGACATTATTATTCACAGTCCAATATACTTTTCTTTTAGAAACGTCACCGAGAGTCACTTATTTCAGTGCACGGGTCCCTAGTTTACACAGCTACATGTACAGAGATGTAGACATGAACCATTGTTTCACTGTTAGGTCATTAGCCAACTTTTGACACATTTAAACGAGGTTATTGTCGGTAGGGCTTTGATTGGTGCAATGCAGCTATTTTATTTCGGTACTCCCCTTGGAAATAATATTTGTTGTTAAATGATTAACCCAACCACATGACTAAGTGTAACAGTATAACTTTAGACCGTCCCCTCGCCCATAAGACTCTTACCTTGTAACTGCTTTACCTACAAATTGATTCGTTGGTCAGGCGACCTTTCCAACGTCTCACTCTGCCTGGCAGTGGTACCTGTTGTATCTGTTGTATCTGTGTTGGCGGTGGCACCTGTTGTATCTGTGTTGGCAGTGGCAGCTGTTGTATCTGTGTTGGAGGTGGCACCTGTTGTATCTGTTGTATCTGTGTTGGAGGTGGCACCTGTTGTATCTGTTGTATCTGTGTTGGCAGTGGCAGCTGTTGTATCTGTGTTGGAGGTGGCACCTGTTGTATCTGTTGTATCTGTGTTGGCAGTGGCAGCTGTTGTATCTGTGTTGGAGGTGGCACCTGTTGTATCTGTTGTATCTGTGTTGGCAGTGGCACCTGTTGTATCTGTGTTGGCAGTGAGTTAGTTTGATCTGTGTCGTTATATATCTGCCTGGCAGTGGCACCTGTTGTCTGTGTTGGCAGTGGCACCTGTTGTATCTGTGTTGGCAGTGGCACCTGTTGTATCTGTGTTGGCAGTGAGTTAGTTTGATCCGTGTCGTTATACATCTGCCTGGCGGTGGGTTAGTTATTTTTAATCTTATATGGATGCTGTACAACTATTATAATCCACATTTTCCATTTCAATCTTTTTAATCTGGGCAAGTGGATGGTGCCTTTTCCTTAACAACAGTCAAGGTATTACTCCTCCCTCTCCCTCTTCTTCTCCCTCCTCTCCCTCTTCTCCTCCCTCCTCTCCCTCCCCTCCTCCCTCCTCTCCCTCTTCTCCTCCCTCCTCTCCCTCCCCTCCTCCCTCCTCTCCCTCTTCTCCTCCCTCCTCTCCCTCTTCTCCTCTCTCACAATAACAATACACTACCCCCCCCTCCTCCCTCCTCTCCCTCCCCTCCTCCCTCCTCTCCCTCTTCTCCTCTCTCACAATAACAATACACTACCCCCCCCTCCTCCCTCCTCTCCCTCTTCTCCTCTCTCACAATAACAATACACTACCCCCCCCTCCTCCCTCCTCTCCCTCTTCTCCTCTCTCACAATAACAATACACTACCCCCCCCCCTCCCTCCTTATCCTCTCCCTCTTCTCCTCCCTCCTCTCCCTCTTCTCCTCCCTCCTCTCCCTCCCCTCCTCCCTCCTCTCCCTCTTCTCCTCTCTCACAATAACAATACACTACCCCCCCCCCTCCCTCCTTATCCTCTCCCCCCCCCCTCCTCCCTCCTCTCCCTCCTTCTCCTCTCTCACAATAACAAACACTACCCCTCCCTCCTTCTCCTCTCCCTCCTTCTCCTCTCTCACAATAACAAACACAAGGTCCTGGTTGTGTCCCAAACCCTGGTCAAAAGTAGTGTATTAAATAGGGTGCCGTGTAGGGAACAGGGTGCCATGTAGTGCATTCATGTAGGGAATAGGGTGCCGTGTAGGATGGAAAAGCCTCTGTTCTCTAGGTGTTGACTCTAGCTGGCCCCTCAGGAATGAGAACTGTTGATTACTCTGCCTGTAGGAGTTCCTAATGAATCACAGGTGAGGTGAGTGTAGAGCACACAAGGTGCAGTCCTCTCTAGATATTCCAACTGTTCAACCACCTTTTTAATTACACGAATACGTTCTTGACATTTTACAGTGTATTTTGAAAAGTATTCAGATCCTTTACTTTTTCCACATTTTATGTTAGTCTTAATCTAAAATTTATTAAATTGTTTTTCTCCCCTCATCAATCTACACACAATACCTCATAATGACAAAGCATTTTTTTTTTTATATCATATTTACATAAGTATTCAGACCCTTTACTCAGTACTTTGTTGAAGCACCTTTGGCAGCGATTACAGCCTCAAGTCTTCTTGGGTATGACGCTACAAACTTGGAACACCTGTATTTGGGGAGTTTCTCCCATTATTCTCTGCAGATCCTCTCAAGCTCTGTCAGGTTGGATGGGAAGTGTCGCTGCACAGCTATTTTTTAGGTCTCTCTAGAGATGTTTGATTGGATTCAAGTCCGGGCTCTGGCTGGGCCAATCAAGACATTTAGAGACTTGTCCCTAAGCCACTCCTGCGTTGTCTAGGCTGTGTGCTTAGGGTCGTTGTCCTGTTGGAAGGTGAACATTCACCTCAGTCTGAGGTCCTGAGCGCTCTGGAGCACGTTTTCATCAAGGATCTCTCTGTACTTTGCTCCATTCATCTTTCCCTCGATCCCAACTAGTCTCCTAGTCCCTGCTGCTGAAAAACATGATGCTGCCACCTCCATGCTACACAATTGGGATGGTGCCAGGTTTCCTCTAGGTGTGGCATTCAGACCAAAAAGTATTGTTTCTTATGGTCTTTAGGTGCCTTTTGGCAAACTCCAAGCGGGCTGTTATGTGCCTTTTACTGAGGAGTGGCTTTGGTGGAGTGCTGCAGAGATGGCTGTCCTTCTGGAACGCTCTCCCATCTCCACAGAGGAACTCTGGCTCTCTGTCAGAGTGACCATCAGGTCCCTTCTCCTCTGATTGCTCAGTTTGGCCGGGTGGCCAGCTCTGGGAGGAGTCTTGGTGGTTCCATACTTCTTCCATTTAAGAATGATGGAGGCCACTGTGTTCAAATTGTATTCATCACATGTGCTGAATACAACGGGTGTAGTAGACCTTTAAGTTTAATGCTTACTTACGAGCCCCTAACCAACGATGCAGTTTGAAAAAATATGAATAAGAAATAAAAGTAACAAGTAATTAAAGAGCAGCAGAGAGAACAATTGCGAGACTATGTACCGGTACCCCTCTCTATAGAGAGGGCAACGATTAGTTGAGGTAATATGTACATGTAGGTAGAGTTATCTTTCCAGTCTCCTGAGGGCGAATAGGTTTTGCCGTGCCCTCTCCACGACTGTCTTGGTGTGCTTGGACCATGTTAGTTTGTTGGTGATGTGGACACCAAGGAACTTGAAGCTCTCAACCTACTCTACTGCAGCCCCGTCGATGAGAATGGGGGCGTGTTCGGTCGTCTTTTTCCTGTAGTCCACAATCATCTCCTTTGTCTTGATCACGTTGAGGGATAGGTTGTTGTCCTGGCACCACACGACCAGGTCCCTGACCTCCTCCTTGTAGGCTGTCTCATCGTTGTTGGTGATCAGGCCTACCACCGTTGTGTCATCGGCAAACTTAATGATGGCGTTGGAGTCGTGCCTGGCCGTGCTGTCATGAGTGAACAGAGAGCACAGGAGGCGACTGAGCACGCACCCTTGAGGGGCCCCTGTGTTGGGGATCAGCGTGGCGGATGTGTTGTTGCCTACCCTTACCACCTGAGGGCGGCCCATCAAAGTCCAGGATCCAGTTTCAGAGGGAGGTGTTTAGTCCCAGGGTCCTTTAGCTTATTGATTAGCTTTGAGGGCACTGGTGTTGAACTCTGAGCTGTAGTCGATGAATAGCATTCTCACATGGGTGTTCCTTTTGTCCAGCTGGGAAAGGGCAGTGTGGAGTGCAATACAGATTGCATCATCTGTGGATCTGATTGGGCGGTATGCAAATTAGAGTGGGTCCAGGGTTTCTGGGATGATAGTGTTGATGTGAGCCATGAATAGCTTTTCGAAGCGCTTCATGGCTACGGACATGAGTGCTACGGGTCGGTAGTCAATTAGGCAGGTTACCTTAGTGTTCTTGGTCACAGGCACTATGGTGGTCTGCTTAAAACATGTTGGTATTACAGTCTCGGAGGTTGAAAATGTCAGTGAAGACACTTGCCATTTGGTCAGCGCATGCTCGCAGTACACGTCCTGGTAATCCGTCTGGCCCTGCGGCCTTGTGAATGTTGACCTGTTTAAAGGTCGTACTCACATCTGCCGCGGAGAGCGTGATCAGTCTTCCAGAACAGCTGGTGCTCTCATGCATGTTTCAGTGTTATTTGCCTCGAAGCAAGCATAGAAGTAGTTTAGCTCGTCTGGTAGTCTCACGTCACTGAGCAGCTTTCAGCTGTGCTTCCATTTGTAGTCTGTAATGATTTGCAAGCCCTACCACGAGTGTCAGATCTTGGGGACCTTCAATGCTGCAGAAATGTTTTGGTCCCATTCCCAAGATCTGTGCCTCGACGCAATCCTGTCTCGGAGCTCTACGGACTATTCCTTCCACCTCATGGGTTGTTTTTCTTCTCTGACATGTCAACTGTGGAACCTTTTTATATGGTTTGTGCCTTTCCAATCAATTGAATTTACCACAGGTGGACTCCAATCAAAGTTGTAGAAACATCTCAAAGATGATCAATGGAAACAGGATAAACCTGAGCTCATTCTTGAGTCTCATAGCAAAGTTGGTCTGAATACATTTCTGAAAACGTGTTTTTTGCTTTTGTCATTATGGGCTTGATAGGTTTTAATTATTAGAGTAAGAACTCAACGCTTAAACGTTTATTACCGAAGGATCGAGCAGCTGAATCAAAAAAGAAAAAGACCACATTCACACACGCACTGATATTTAATCCTTTCTCCTATGCTGAGTCTCATCCTACACATCGAAACAGCCAATGCATCTCTGTTGCTAGACATAACCTGTTCTTCCTTGCTTCATCTGACCTGACCTCTCGCCCCAAAGTGCTCATTCCTCCCCAACTCACGGCTGTCATGGTGACTGGTACCAGACTGTGTCTCTTCTCCTCCCAGAGGATCCCTGATGGTTTAACAATAAAATAGCCTGACATAATGTAAATGTATTGTGTACAGTTGAGGTCTGAAGTTTACATACACTTAGGTAGGAGTCATTAAAACTCGTTTTTTCAACCACTCCACAAATTTCTTGTTAACAAACTATAGTTTTGGCAAGTCGGTTAGGACATCTACTTTGTGCATGACACAAGTAATTTTTCCAACAATTGTTTACAGACAGATTATTTCACTTATAATTCACTGTATCACAATTTCAGAAGTTTAAATTCACTAAGTTGACTGTACTTTTTTTTTTTTTTTTTTTAAGCTTACAAAATTAGAGAAAATTATAGGCTAATTGACATAATTTGAGTCAATTGGAAGTGTATCTGTGGATGTATTTCAAGGCCTACCTTCAAACTCAGTGCCTCTTTGCTTGACATCATTGGGAATCAGCCAAGACCTCAGAAAATTAATTGTAGACCTCCACACATCTGGTTCATCCTTGGAAACAATTTCCAAACGCCTGAAGGTACCACGTTCATCTGTACAAACAATAGTACTCAAGTATTAACACCATGGGACCACGCAGCCGTCATACCGCTCAGGAAGGAGACGTGTTCTGTCTCCCAGAGATGAACGTACTTTGTTGTGAAAAGTGCAACTCAATCCCAGAACAACAGCAAAGGACCTTGTGAAGATGCTGGAGGAAACGGGTACAAAAGTATCTATGTCCACAGTAAAACAAGTCCTATATCGACATAACCTGAAAGGCCGCTTCAGCAAGGAAGAAGCCACTGCTCCAAAACCGCCATTAAAAATCCAGACTACGGTTTGCAACTGCACATGGGGACAAAGATTGTATTTTTGGAGAAATGTCCTCTGGTCTGATGGAACAAAAATAGAACTGTTTGGCCATAATGACCATCGTTATGTTTGAAGGAAAAAGGGGGAGGCTTGCAAGCTGAAGAACACCATCCCAACCGCGAAGCACGGGGGAGGCAGCATCATGTTGTGGGGGTGCTTTGCTGCAGGAGGGACTGGTGGACTTCACTACCTCAATCCTATAGAACATTTGTGGGCAGAACTGAAAAAGCGTGTGGGAGCAAGGAGGCCTACAAACCTGACTCAGTTACACCAGCTCTGTCAAGAGGAATGGGCCAAAATTCACCCAACATGTTGTGGGAAGCTTGTGGAAGGCTACCCAGAATGTTTGACCCAAGTTAAACAATTTAAAGGCTATGCTACCAAATACTATTTGAGTGTGTGTAAACTTCTGACCCACTGGGAATGTGACGAAAGAAATAAAAGCTAAAAGAAATCATTCACTCTAATATTATTCTGACATTTCACATTTTTACAATCAAGTGGTGATCCTAACTGACCTAAGACAGGGAATTTTAACTAGGACTAAATGTCAGAGTTTAAATGTATTTGGCTAAGGTGTATTTAAACTTCCGACTTCAACTGTACATTACTCTCTCTCCCTCAGTGGCATGAATATGTATGTAAAGTATTATATACCCAGGGTCGTTACAGTATATTACATTCTCAGAACCCAACAGGGTATATTGTCAATTTGACAAATTAATGAAAGTGTATACATTTGAGAAATTAATGCTGTAATGTGGCAAAGGGAAGGGGCCTGAATACACTGTACATGTTGCCCTCTCTCCAGTGTGGCCTGAATACACTGTACATGTTGCCTTCTCTCCAGTGTGGTCTGAATACACTGTACATGTTGCCCTCTCTCCAGTGTGGCCTGAATACACTGTACATGTTGCCCTCTCTCCAGTGTGGCCTGAATACACTGTACATGTTGCCCTCTCTCCAGTGTGGTCTGAATACACTGTACATGTTGCCCTCTCTCCAGTGTGGCCTGAATACACTGTACATGTTGCCCTCTCTCCAGTGTGGCCTGAATACACTGTACATGTTGCCCTCTCTCCAGTGTGGCCTGAATACACTGTACATGTTGCCCTCTCTCCAGTGTGGTCTGAATACACTGTACATGTTGCCCTCTCTCCAGTGTGGCCTGAATACACTGTACATGTTGCCCTCTCTCCAGTGGCCTGTCCAGTGTGGCCTGAATACACTGTACATGTTGCCCTCTCTCCAGTGTGGCCTGAATACACTGTACATGTTGCCCTCTCTCCAGTGGCCTGTCCAGTGTGGCCTGAATACACTGTACATGTTGCCCTCTCTCCAGTGGCCTGTCCAGTGTGGCCTGAATACACTGTACATGTTGCCCTCTCTCCAGTGTGGTCTGAATACACTGTACATGTTGCCCTCTCTCCAGTGTAGCTTGCTGGTTACATTTTGAAATGGAATTGGAATCTCCTACACAAATAACATTGTATTGGTACAATTCTACTTCCCTGTCCAGTTTGATCTCCCACCTATTCCAGTTAAAGTATTACTCCGGAATTGACAAGCCTCATCTTAGACCTCATCTATTATCCTCATGTTCAACACTGTTTCTGGGTTATGTTGGATTTGTTTTTAGTCTTTATCAGCACACAGCAGTTGTTCTTTCTCTCGTGACACATTTAGACCACAGTATAAACCACAGGAAAACCTCTACACTCTCCATTTGACTGTCTTCCTGCTCGACTTTTAGTTTCTGCAAATCAGCCACCGCTTGCTCTTTGACAGAAGTCATTGTAGCAAGCTAAGGCTTCGGGACATCGTACTGAGACTAGCCTATAGCCGAACAGAGGGATAGAAGACTTAAAAGACAATTTGATGGCAGATAGTTTGGATTCTTTACTAAGCTGTGAAAGACAAGTGCCTTTACAACTAGACAAAATGAACACTGACTTTTAAAAGATTGTTTTCTTTCTCGTCACCAGGCAAACACAAGACAACAGGCGCTGAAGAATCAAACTGAAGGATCACAAACAGGATTGTCTGGAATATCTGGATGGTTCTATTCCTAGTACCCTGCCTCCATTCTAGAATCCTGCCTCATTCTAGAACCCTCCCACTCCCATGCTGTACTGCAGGTGAACCCCATCCAGGACCCAGAGGATGAGACGTATCAAGGCCCTCGTCGTCATGGCCTTCCTGTGCAGCCTCTGCCTCATCTTCTTGTACTCCTCACTCAACCTCCATCTGGCCCACAGACACAGAGCTCTACTGGAAGTCTCAGCCAACCCCAGGTCCGAGATCAGCTTTGAAACACTGTCCACCAAGCCGGTCCCAAATTACCTCAGACTGACCCTTACCAAGGACAGTACAAAAAGTGTCCCTATTCAGGTCACTGTTACACCTACTCCTGATCTCCACCAATCTGCTGTCTTTGCTGCCCTCAAGAAGGCTATACCTCAGAACACAGCCTATTGGAACCGTGTTTTTTACTCTGGCATCAGAGGACTGGACAAGGGGAGGAACTCAACAAGACCGGAGGCACTGGACTGGTCCCATTGCCGACACGACTCCGAGCAGCTGCGGACAAACATTCATGACTTTACTTCCTATCCAGAACTCCACCAGGACTTCCTGCTTGGGATGGAGTGTAGAAACCCTCCTATCCTGATTGACCAACCAGAGAAGTGCACCTCGGAAGACGGCGCAACCTTCCTCCTCCTCGCCATCAAGTCGACCCCGAGGAACTTTGAGCAGAGACAGGCGGTACGGGAGACGTGGGGGCGAGAAGCGCTGTATGGAGGAGGGGTCAGAGTTCGTACAGTGTTCCTGCTGGGATCCTCGTCATTGGACGAGCCCGACCTGAGCCAGCTACTGGTGCTTGAGGCGCGTCACCACGGCGACCTCCTCCAATGGGACTTCCACGACTCGTTCTTCAACCTCACGCTAAAGGAGCAGGTGTTCTACAGGTGGGTCCTGAGCCGCTGTCCTAAAGTCTCCTTTGTCTTTAAAGGGGACGACGACGTCTTCGCCAACACGGAGGCCATACTGGGCTACCTGCAGTCCCTGGAGCCTAACAAGAACTCAACGCTCTACCTGGGCCAGATCATCTCCGCTGCTAGTCCCCTCCGCGACTCTAAGAGCAAGTACTACATCCCCCCGACCTTCTACGACGGCCCTTACCCTGCGTACGCCGGGGGAGGAGGCTACCTCTTCTCGGGGTCGTTGATCCGACCGCTTTACGGCGTCTCCAAGTTCCTCCCTTTCTACCCCATCGACGACGTTTACTCTGGGATGTGCTTCAACGCACTGGGAATACTTCCAGAGGCACACGATGGCTTCCAGACGTTTGACATTCGCGAGCAGGACCGGGAGAACCCGTGCGTCCATAAGGATCTGCTGCTGGTGCACCGGCGGAGCCCTCAACAGATCATTAGACTGTGGCGGAGCATACACAACCCCGTGCTCATATGTTGACCCCCCCCCCCCCCCCCATGTTGAGGGCTAGGGTCTCACTGAGCCTCGGTGGTAGATGTTGACACCTCACCACTGACACAGGGTCAGATATTAAATAACCAATTTCCTCAATTCATATGCTGAACTATGGTTGCACGTTTTTTTGGGAACGCTCAATACATTTCAAAGTTTTCCAGAAATCCTGGTTGGAGGGTCCCTGGATTGCCTGCATATTCCTTCCTGATTGCGGGAATCTGCCAACCGGGATTCGGGAAAACCAGGGAATTTTGCAACCTGATTGTTTTTGTTTGTTGCAGCTGACCACACAAGCCCTGTTCATATGCTGAATGGCCTGATTGAGACATATCTTTCCACCCCCTAATGGTTTAAGATCTGATCTGAGGGCCACCTCTTTCCACTCCCTAATGGTTTAAGATCTGATCTGAGGGCCACCTCTTTCCACCCCCTAATGGTTTAAGATCTGATCTGAGGGCCACCTCTTTCCACCCCCTAATGGTTTAAGATCTGATCTGAGGGCCACCTCTTTCCACCCCCTAATGGTTTAAGATCTGATCTGAGGGCCACCTCTTTCCACCCCCTAATGGTTTAAGATCTGATCTGAGGGCCACCTCTTTCCACCCCCTAATGGTTTAAGATCTGATCTGAGGGCCACCTCTTTCCACCCCCTAATGGTTTAAGATCTGATCTGAGGGCCACCTCTTTCCACCCCCTAATGGTTTAAGATCTGATCTGAGGGCCACCTCTTTCCTCCCTATAATGGTTTAAGATCTGATCTGAGGGCCACCTCTTTCCACCCCCTAATGGTTTAAGATCTGATCTGAGGGCCACCTCTTTCCACCCCCTAATGGTTTAAGATCTGATCTGAGGGCCACCTCTTTCCACCCCCTAATTGGTTTAAGATCTGATCTGAGGGCCACCTCTACCTTTTTTTAGCTTCACTCACTCAGGGATGGTTTCCACGACGACGGTGTCAATAAATCCTGGTTGGAGGATTCCTCTTTATTCACTCCTTGCTTTTAGGAAGTGTTTTTTTTTTTCTCTTCTTGAAAACCAGGTGATTTTTTTTTTGCAACCCGAGGCACGACACTCTGTCTGATCAACGATGCACTGGAACTGTTTCAACAGGCGTACTGGATTACCAGTTAAAGGTTGAGGTGGGTTTTTTATCATTTTTTAAAACTGAACTCACAAGATTATAAAAGGTTTTCCATTTAAGTACCAGTTGACCTCTTATCTAGATTGTTTATCCCCCCCCCCCAGCACACCTGATTCAACTAGCCCTCAATCAGGGGAGTACGTCTGGGACATCAACATAAATAATGCTGTTGGGGGGGGGGACACTGTTCTAAATTGCACCCAGGATGGGTTTTAGTGCCTGAAGTCCAGACTTAGTGACTGCGGACAATAATGTTGTATACTTTGTTGTAAATTATTAAAATGTTTTATTTTTTTGAGTGGGGAGGTGGATACACTTTTTTATTTAATTTTATATGACATTACGTAAAGATGTAGTTATATGTAACAGATCGTCTTGATATTCTCCTCAGGGGACTAAGGACTGTACTTTTCATTGTGCAAAAAAAAATGTAATAAAATACTGTGAAACTCATTGTTCCTTTCAAAACGACTAGGTCAAATGTCAGTGATCTCCGATTATAATTTTTTTTTCCCAGTGGTCTTGGAAATCCTGACTTGAGGCGTGGCAAAAAAAAATCTTGCAGTCAATTTAATTTTGAAACTTTTCGTTGTGTGTTATATGGGGAGGCGATTATTTAACTAGAATGTAATAAACTGAGCACTGTTAAGCAACAGAGCATGTACGTACGTATGAGATTAGCTCTGAAAATCTCATTTGATAACAGTGAGTTGGAATGTTAGCTGTGGACTTGCAGGTCCAGACTGTAGTTTTCATATGAGAATAGTATGTATAAACGTTGCAGCGATTTTTTTTTTAAAAACAGGATCAGTAAACTACCAATTGGGGAGGAAAAAGGGTGGTTAAAATTCACAAGAAAGTTTCAAATTAAATCACGATGCCAGATGGAGGGTCATGGTTGGTTTTGCACTGTGGTGTACTATACCACACCAACAAGTATTCTCAAACTGCTCGTCTTCAACAGCTCATTACGGCTTTGTGTGCCGTCTGTCCCCCCCTCCCAACTGATCAGTCAGATGTTTATTCAGTAACCTGGACACATTTTGGGGAGTATAGTCAAACTTTATTAAACTCAAAACACCTCAGCCATAGACCCCGATACCAAACAGCTAGAAAACTATGCATACGAAACGAGTGGGAGTCTACAGTATTGCCTAATAAACGTTCTCTGTAAAGGAGGAAATAGGCAAAGAGTTCTAGGCATGCATGACAAC
Organism: Oncorhynchus mykiss; assembly: GCF_057628025.1. Classification (NCBI taxonomy): domain Eukaryota; kingdom Metazoa; phylum Chordata; class Actinopteri; order Salmoniformes; family Salmonidae; genus Oncorhynchus; species Oncorhynchus mykiss. The sequence continues at coordinate 42,958,012 of NC_143045.1, read as the reverse complement.
ACCACTGGTATGGGTAGATCGTTAAGTCATTTTCAGTCCTATTTTCCCCCAGCCTACATCACTCAGGTATGAATAACCAGTGAGAAAAACTGGTTTTATATGCCTTTTGCTCATTGGGTAGACTCATGCACTGATAAATGACTCATGAAGACCATTCAACTACTCATTTGTTGAGCCAGCAGGAAAATCCTGTTTTAACACGGTCTGCCTACTAGAATCAACCGACTAACTCAAACCTCTCCCCTGGAACTCAGATTTTTTTACCATTTTGTTTTAACCCTGAACTAGCTCACGGCGTCTGATAATCGTGTGTTAGCTCTGAAATAGTTTAAATACACTGGTAAAAGCTTGGGTGTCGCCGAGGAGGGGTTAACAACAACAAAAACCACAGGACTGACTGGGTCAGACTCTCATTCATTCAAAGCACACACAAAAAAACTAGAGGCCCATAGTGGTCGATTAGAACAAAACCATCCTTAACATTAGCCACTCCCTCCCACTACTGGGCAGAAAGCTAAGAATTCTAGCCTGGACAGAATACCAGAAAATAATTCTAGCCTAGTCAGAATACCAGAAAATATTTCTAGCCTAGTCAGAATACCAGAAAAGAATTATAGCCTGGACAGAATACCAGAAAATAATTCTAGCCTGGACAGAATACCAGAAAATAATTCTAGCCTGGACAGAATACCAGAAAAGAATTCTAGCCTGGACAGAATACCAGAAAAGAATTCTAGCCTGGACAGAATTGCAGAACAGTAGAATACAAAGTGTGCAACAACAGTCCCATCTAACCCATCAGCCTCTCCTCGCCTCCACACCCTGCTCCAGCCTAGGCCACATTCAACATGGCACAATGTTGTGGAACGTTCAGATAGAAATATTTTATATAGAACAAACATGCGCCTCTGACACGAAGCAAAAGGAACCATGTCAGTTCTATTTGTGACATTTCTACCTGCAACGCTGTACAGTGTTTACCAAATGGCACCCTATTCCATATATAGTGCACTACTTCTATCTAGAGTAGGGAGTAGGGTGCCATCTAGAGTAGGAAATAGGGTGCCATCTAGAGTAGGGAATAGGGTGCCATCTAGAGTAGGGTGCCATCTAGAGGAGGATGCCATCTAGAGTAGGGAATAGGGTGCCATCTAGAGTAGGGAATAGGGTGCCATCTAGAGTAGGGAATAGGGTGCCATCTAGAGGAGGATGCCATCTAGAGTAGGGAATAGGGTGCCATCTAGAGTAGGGAATAGGGTGCCATGTGGTACTCTGTCAGAACCTGAAGGATATACTATCAGCAGGACCAACGAGTTAGCCAGCTAACTAGCCTAAATATTATATTTTTTTTAGACAGAAACTTGGGCATGGTCTAATTGATTCAACAAACAAAAAGTTTAGCTTTTTAAATTAACCAGAATTTTTTTTTTTTTTTTTTCTGGTTGCTTATCAAAAGTTAGCCGGCTAACTCATTGATCCTGCTTTTTGTACTCCTGTGGTAGTGTTTACTTGGCGTAGGCATCCAGAGGATAATGCTCTTTATACTGCTGGACGTGTCTCCACATGGCCTCCTTCTGCTTGACCAGGTTAGGGGTCATCTCTTCATACACGTCAGAGAACATCAAGTCAGGGTGAGGCTTGTGTCTCTTCTCGGCCTTCTCAAACGCCTCCATCACCATCTTGCGGCTCTGTTTCCTCCAGCTCCTCTCGTCCTCCTCGGACCACCAGGAGCGGGCCGTCATGTAGTGACGCAGCCGAGAGATGGGGTGGTCCTGTTTGTCCCAGTAGTTCACCTCGTCTACGGAGCGGTAGGCCGAGCTGTCGTCGCTGGTGCTGTGGTGACCAATCCTGAGGGATGGGATGGGACGGAAGGAGAATGTCAGTGGAAAGTGAGGTAAATGTTTCCCCTAACATGCCTTCTGGTCCTCGAATGCTGTTGATCATGGTTTCAATTCAACTACTATATTGTATTTCATCAGAACACGTGGAAGAGAGGACAGTGTCAGGGCAGATCTAGTTTAAACGGTGTTAATCTCACGCTGGTCGGCCCGCAAGAGGCTTCAGCTGTGTTTACACACCCAGAACAATTCTGATCTTTCTTCTTCTTCTTCTTCCCCCTCACCAAATTGGTCTTTTGACCAATCAGATCAGCTCTGAAAATCTACTTTGGGATGGATGTGAGTTGGACTGGAACAGAGCAGTGTCAGGTTAGCTGGGGACTTGTCGGGTCCAGACCGTACTATTCTCATTTGAAAGAAAGAACCCACGACTGGATGCTCGACTGCTCTTCACTACGGTTTTGATTCAACCTCGTGTAAATAATCAACGCCATGACACAAACAACAGGAAAAGGAGAATGTAAACGAATCCTCCGAACTGCTTTCAGCAGGACGACGTTTTGTTACGTTCAGATAGAAATACGTATGTAGAACAAGGAGTCATGTCTATTCTATATGTAGAACAAGGAGTCATGTCTATTCTATATGTATGTAGAACAAGGAGTCATGTCTATTCTATATGTATGTAGAACAAGGAGTCATGTCTATTCTATATGTATGTAGAACAAGGAGTCATGTCTATATGTATGTAGAACAAGGAGTCATGTCTATGTATATGTAGAACAAGGAGTCATGTCTATGTATGTATAACAAGGAGTCATGTCTATATGTATGTAGAACAAGGAGTCATGTCTATATGTATGTAGAACAAGGAGTCATGTCTATATGTATGTAGAACAAGGAGTCATGTCTATTCTATATGTATGTAGAACAAGGAGTCATGTCTATTCTATATGTATGTAGAACAAGGAGTCATGTCTATATGTATGTAGAACAAGGAGTCATGTCTATATGTATGTAGAACAAGGAGTCATGTCTATTCTATATGTATGTAGAACAAGGAGTCATGTCTATTCTATATGTATGTAGAACAAGGAGTCATGTCTATTCTATGTATGTAGAACAAGGAGTCATGTCTATTCTATATGTATGTAGAACAATGAGTCATGTCTATTCTATGTATGTAGAACAAGGAGTCATGTCTATTCTATATGTATGTAGAACAAGGAGTCATGTCTATTCTATATGTATGTAGAACAAGGAGTCATGTCTATTCTATATGTATGTAGAACAAGGAGTCATGTCTATTCTATATGTATGTAGAACAAGGAGTCATGTCTATTCTATATGTGTTGTCCTTGTTAATGTAGTGTACAGGTACAGACAGGAACAGACGGGTAGTGTACAGGTACAGACAGGAACAGACGGGTAGTGTACAGGTACAGATGGGTAGTGTACAGGTACAGACAGGTAGTGTACAGGTACAGACAGGAACAGACGGGTAGTGTACAGGTACAGATGGGTAGTGTACAGGTACAGACAGGTAGTGTACAGGTACAGACAGGTAGTGTACAGGTACAGACAGGAACAGACGGGTAGTGTACAGACAGGAACAGACGGGTAGTGTACAGGTACAGACAGGTAGTGTACAGGTACAGACAGGTAGTGTACAGGTACAGACAGGAACAGATGGGTAGTGTACAGGTACAGACAGGTAGTGTACAGGTACAGACAGGTAGTGTACAGGTACAGACAGGAACAGACGGGTAGTGTACAGGTACAGATGGGTAGTGTACAGGTACAGATGGGTAGTGTACAGGTACAGACAGGAACAGACGGGTAGTGTACAGGTACAGACAGGAACAGACGGGTAGTGTACAGGTACAGACAGGTACAGACAGGTAGTGTACAGGTACAGACAGGAACAGACGGGTAGTGTACAGGTACAGATGGGTAGTGTACAGGTACAGACAGGTAGTGTACAGGTACAGACAGGTAGTGTACAGGTACAGACAGGTAGTGTACAGGTACAGACAGGTAGTGTACAGGTACAGACAGGTAGTGTACAGGTACAGACAGGTACAGACAGGTAGTGTACAGGTACAGACCGGAACAGACGGGTAGTGTACAGGTACAGACAGGTAGTGTACAGGTACAGACAGGTAGTGTACAGGTACAGACAGGAACAGACGGGTAGTGTACAGGTACAGATGGGTAGTGTACAGGTACAGATGGGTAATGTACAGGTACAGACAGGAACAGACGGGTAGTGTACAGGTACAGACAGGAACAGACGGGTAGTGTACAGGTACAGACAGGAACAGACGGGTAGTGTACAGGTACAGACAGGTACAGACAGGTAGTGTACAGGTACAGACAGGAACAGACGGGTAGTGTACAGGTACAGATGGGTAGTGTACAGGTACAGACAGGTAGTGTACAGGTACAGACAGGTAGTGTACAGGTACAGACAGGAACAGATGGGTAGTGTACAGGTACAGATGGGTAGTGTACAGGTACAGATGGGTAATGTACAGGTACAGACAGGAACAGACGGGTAGTGTACAGGTACAGACAGGAACAGACGGGTAGTGTACAGGTACAGACAGGAACAGACGGGTAGTGTACAGGTACAGACAGGTACAGACAGGTAGTGTACAGGTACAGACAGGAACAGACGGGTAGTGTACAGGTACAGATGGGTAGTGTACAGGTACAGACAGGTAGTGTACAGGTACAGACAGGTACAGACAGGTAGTGTACAGGTACAGACCGGAACAGACGGGTAGTGTACAGGTACAGACAGGTAGTGTACAGGTACAGACAGGTAGTGTACAGGTACAGACAGGAACAGACGGGTAGTGTACAGGTACAGATGGGTAGTGTACAGGTACAGATGGGTAATGTACAGGTACAGACAGGAACAGACGGGTAGTGTACAGGTACAGACAGGAACAGACGGGTAGTGTACAGGTACAGACAGGAACAGACGGGTAGTGTACAGGTACAGACAGGTACAGACAGGTAGTGTACAGGTACAGACAGGAACAGACGGGTAGTGTACAGGTACAGATGGGTAGTGTACAGGTACAGACAGGTAGTGTACAGGTACAGACAGGTAGTGTACAGGTACAGACAGGTAGTGTACAGGTACAGACAGGAACAGATGGGTAGTGTACAGGTACAGATGGGTAGTGTACAGGTACAGATGGGTAATGTACAGGTACAGACAGGAACAGACAGGTAGTGTACAGGTACAGACAGGAACAGACGGGTAGTGTACAGGTACAGACAGGAACAGACGGGTAGTGTACAGGTACAGACAGGTACAGACAGGTAGTGTACAGGTACAGACAGGAACAGACGGGTAGTGTACAGGTACAGATGGGTAGTGTACAGGTACAGACAGGTAGTGTACAGGTACAGACAGGAACAGATGGGTAGTGTACAGGTACAGACAGGTAGTGTACAGGTACAGACAGGAACAGACGGGTAGTGTACAGGTACAGATGGGTAGTGTACAGGTACAGACAGGTAGTGTACAGGTACAGACAGGTAGTGTACAGGTACAGACAGGAACAGATGGGTAGTGTACAGGTACAGACAGGTAGTGTACAGGTACAGACAGGTAGTGTACAGGTACAGACAGGTACAGACAGGTAGTGTACAGGTACAGACCGGAACAGACGGGTAGTGTACAGGTACAGACAGGTAGTGTACAGGTACAGACAGGTAGTGTACAGGTACAGACAGGAACAGACGGGTAGTGTACAGGTACAGATGGGTAGTGTACAGGTACAGATGGGTAATGTACAGGTACAGACAGGAACAGACGGGTAGTGTACAGGTACAGACAGGAACAGACGGGTAGTGTACAGGTACAGACAGGAACAGACGGGTAGTGTACAGGTACAGACAGGTACAGACAGGTAGTGTACAGGTACAGACAGGAACAGACGGGTAGTGTACAGGTACAGATGGGTAGTGTACAGGTACAGACAGGTAGTGTACAGGTACAGACAGGTAGTGTACAGGTACAGACAGGAACAGATGGGTAGTGTACAGGTACAGATGGGTAGTGTACAGGTACAGATGGGTAATGTACAGGTACAGACAGGAACAGACGGGTAGTGTACAGGTACAGACAGGAACAGACGGGTAGTGTACAGGTACAGACAGGAACAGACGGGTAGTGTACAGGTACAGACAGGTACAGACAGGTAGTGTACAGGTACAGACAGGAACAGACGGGTAGTGTACAGGTACAGATGGGTAGTGTACAGGTACAGACAGGTAGTGTACAGGTACAGACAGGTACAGACAGGTAGTGTACAGGTACAGACCGGAACAGACGGGTAGTGTACAGGTACAGACAGGTAGTGTACAGGTACAGACAGGTAGTGTACAGGTACAGACAGGAACAGACGGGTAGTGTACAGGTACAGATGGGTAGTGTACAGGTACAGATGGGTAATGTACAGGTACAGACAGGAACAGACGGGTAGTGTACAGGTACAGACAGGAACAGACGGGTAGTGTACAGGTACAGACAGGAACAGACGGGTAGTGTACAGGTACAGACAGGTACAGACAGGTAGTGTACAGGTACAGACAGGAACAGACGGGTAGTGTACAGGTACAGATGGGTAGTGTACAGGTACAGACAGGTAGTGTACAGGTACAGACAGGTAGTGTACAGGTACAGACAGGAACAGATGGGTAGTGTACAGGTACAGATGGGTAGTGTACAGGTACAGACGGGTAATGTACAGGTACAGACAGGAACAGACGGGTAGTGTACAGGTACAGACAGGAACAGACGGGTAGTGTACAGGTACAGACAGGAACAGACGGGTAGTGTACAGGTACAGACAGGTACAGACAGGTAGTGTACAGGTACAGACAGGAACAGACGGGTAGTGTACAGGTACAGATGGGTAGTGTACAGGTACAGACAGGTAGTGTACAGGTACAGACAGGAACAGATGGGTAGTGTACAGGTACAGACAGGTAGTGTACAGGTACAGACAGGAACAGACGGGTAGTGTACAGGTACAGATGGGTAGTGTACAGGTACAGACAGGTAGTGTACAGGTACAGACAGGTAGTGTACAGGTACAGACAGGAACAGACGGGTGGGTAGTGTACCTGTAGGTCATGGCCTCGATGAGGAAGGGCTGGTTCTCGGCCACAGCCCTACGGCGAGCCTCCTTGGTAGCGTTGTACACAGCGAACACATCGTTACCGTCCACTCTGATAGACATCATACCGTAGCCTGGACCGCGTGCGGCTGAGGACCACAACAACACAGTATCGGTTCACAACAACACAGGATCGGTTCACAACAACACAGGATCGGTTCACAACAACACAGGATCGGTTCACAACAACACAGGATCGGATCACAACATGACACACAGATCCTCAGAACTGGAAACAAAATCATAGATAAACAATAAACCTTTCTCCTTTTAACAGACTCTCTTATCCAGGCACTACAGTAGGGAGTCATTTAACAGACTCTCTTATCCAGGCACTACAGTAGGGAGTCATTTAACAGACTCTCTTATCCAGGCACTACAGTAGGGAGTCATTTAACAGACTCTCTTATCCAGGCACTACAGTAGGGAGTCATTTAACAGACTCTCTTATCCAGGCACTACAGTAGGGAGTCATTTAACAGACTCTCTTATCCAGGCACTACAGTAGGGAGTCATTTAACAGACTCTCTTATCCAGGCACTACAGTAGGGAGTCATTTAACAGACTCTCTTATCCAGGCACTACAGTAGGGAGTCATTTAACAGACTCTCTTATCCAGGCACTACAGTAGGGAGTCATTTAACAGACTCTCTGATCCAGTCACTACAGTAGTGAGTCATTTAACAGACTCTCTTATCCAGGCACTACAGTAGGGAGTCATTTAACAGACTCTCTTATCCAGGCACTACAGTAGGGAGTCATTTAACAGACTCTCTTATCCAGGCACTACAGTAGGGAGTCATTTAACAGACTCTCTTATCCAGGCACTACAGTAGGGAGTCATTTAACAGACTCTCTTATCCAGTCACTACAGTAGGGAGTCATCTAACAGACTCTCTTATCCAGAGTCACTACAGTAGGGAGTCATTTAACAGACTCTCTGATCCAGAGTCACTACAGTAGGGAATCATTTAACAGACTCTCTTATCCAGAGAGACTTACAGTCGTGAGTCATTTAACAGACTCTCTGAGCCAGAGTCACTACAGTAGTGAGTCATTTAACAGACTCTCTTATCCAGTCACTACAGTAGGGAGTCATTTAACAGACTCTCTTATCCAGAGTCACTACAGTGGGGAATCATTTAGCAGACTCTCTTATCCAGAGTCACTACAGTAGTGAGTCATTTAACAGACTCTCTGAGCCAGAGTCACTACAGTAGTGAGTCATTTAGCAGACTCTCTTATCCAGAGTCACTACAGTAGTGAGTCATTTAGCAGACTCTCTTATCCAGAGTCACTACAGTAGGGAGTCATTTAACAGACTCTCTTATCCAGAGTCACTACAGTAGTGAGTCATTTAGCAGACTCTCTTATCCAGAGTCACTACAGTAGGGAGTCATTTAACAGACTCTCTTATCCAGAGTCACTACAGTAGTGAGTCATTTAACAGACTCTCTTATCCAGAGTCACTACAGTAGTGAGTCATTTAACAGACTCTCTTATCCAGAGAGACTTACAGTCGTGAGTCATTTAACAGACTCTCTGAGCCAGAGTCACTACAGTAGTGAGTCATTTAACAGACTCTCTTATCCAGTCACTACAGTAGGGAGTCATTTAACAGACTCTCTTATCCAGAGTCACTACAGTGGGGAATCATTTAGCAGACTCTCTTATCCAGAGAGACTTACAGTCGTGAGTCATTTAACAGACTCTCTGAGCCAGAGTCACTACAGTAGTGAGTCATTTAGCAGACTCTCTTATCCAGAGTCACTACAGTAGTGAGTCATTTAGCAGACTCTCTTATCCAGAGAGACTTACAGTCGTGAGTCATTTAACAGACTCTCTTATCCAGAGTCACTACAGTAGTGAGTCATTTAGCAGACTCTCTTATCCAGAGTCACTACAGTAGTGAGTCATTTAACAGACTCTCTTATCCAGAGAGACTTACAGTCGTGAGTTATTTAACAGACTCTCTGAGCCAGAGTCACTACAGTAGTGAGTCATTTAGCAGACTCTCTTATCCAGAGTCACTACAGTAGTGAGTCATTTAGCAGACTCTCTTATCCAGAGTCACTACAGTAGTGAGTCATTTAACAGACTCTCTGAGCCAGAGTCACTACAGTAGTGAGTCATTTAGCAGACTCTCTTATCCAGAGTCACTACAGTAGTGAGTCATTTAGCAGACTCTCTTATCCAGAGTCACTACAGTAGGGAGTCATTTAACAGACTCTCTTATCCAGAGTCACTACAGTAGTGAGTCATTTAGCAGACTCTCTTATCCAGAGTCACTACAGTAGGGAGTCATTTAACAGACTCTCTTATCCAGAGTCACTACAGTAGTGAGTCATTTAACAGACTCTCTTATCCAGAGTCACTACAGTAGTGAGTCATTTAACAGACTCTCTTATCCAGAGAGACTTACAGTCGTGAGTCATTTAACAGACTCTCTGAGCCAGAGTCACTACAGTAGTGAGTCATTTAGCAGACTCTCTTATCCAGAGTCACTACAGTAGTGAGTCATTTAACAGACTCTCTGATCCAGAACCACTTATAATAAGATGTTAAATAAAATGTTCAGACATCGAGTCTCTTGCCGTCTCTCTGTTGTTATCTCTCTGTTGTTATCTCTCTGTTGTTATCTCTCTGTTGTTATCTCTCTGTTGTTATCTCTCTGGTGTTATCTCTCTGTTGTTATCTCTCTGTTGTTATCTCTCTGGTGTTGTTGTTTTGTACTGCACCTCCGGAAGACTAGCTGTTGTTCAAGTTTAAACGCCAGCTGACGGGAACCCAAACAGAACAACGTGCTGCCCGTCTTACCGATGCCGTCGCCCCGGTACTGCTCGTTGGTCGGCGTGGAGATGGCGTAGCCGTTGTTACGGCAGAAGAAGATGAGCGGGCACTCCAGGGTCGCAGAGAAGTTGAACCCGGCGTGGGCGTCGCCCTCGCTGGCCGCGCCCTCTCCGAAGTAACAGATCACAGCACGGTTGGTGTTCTCCCTCTTCGCTGCGTACGCTGCCCCTGCCGCTGGTACACAGAGGGGGGGGGGGGGGGGGGGGGTTAGGACAGACAGACAGACAGGCAGACAGACAGGCAGACAGACAGGCAGACAGACAGGCAGACAGACAGGGGTTAGTGTATACTGAAGTAAGCACTACCAGGTCCCAGATGTATCATTTATACCAGTGTAGTCTATAAAATAAGTCTTAACTCAAGATTCGAGACAAGTTCCTGAATAAGGGCCAATAAAGTTAAGTGGACTGAAAAATCAGGAACTAGACCAGGAACAAACTCTGGCCCCAGTTATAGCCAGTAGCTAAATAGGAAGGAACTCTGGGCCCCAGTTATAGCCAGTAGCTAAATAGGAAGGAACTCTGGGCCCCAGTTATAGCCAGTAGCTAAATAGGAAGGAACTCTGGGCCCAGTTATAGCCAGTAGCTAAATAGGAAGGAACTCTGGGTCCCAGTTATAGCCAGTAGCTAAATAGGTAGAAACTCTGGGCCCAGTTATAGCCAGTAGCTAAATAGGAAGGAACTCTGGGCCCAGTTATAGCCAGTAGCTAAATAGGAAGGAACTCTGGGCCCCAGTTATAGCCAGTAGCTAAATAGGAAGGAACTCTGGGCCCAGTTATAGCCAGTAGCTAAATAGGAAGGAACTCTGGGCCCAGTTATAGCCAGTAGCTAAATAGGAAGGAACTCTGGGCCCCAGTTATAGCCAGTAGCTAAATAGGTAGAAACTCTGGGCCCCAGTTATAGCCAGTAGCTAAATAGGAAGGAACTCTGGGCCCAGTTATAGCCAGTAGCTAAATAGGAAGGAACTCTGGGCCCAGTTATAGCCAGTAGCCAAATAGGTAGAAATTAAACCAGGTACAGGGCCTTGCAAAAGTATTCACCCCCTTGGCGTTTTTCCTATTTTGTTGCATTACAACCTGTAATTTAAATGGATTTTTATTTGGATTTCATGTAATGGACAAACACACAATAGTCAAAATTAGTGAAGTGAAATGAAAATAAAATACTTCAAACAATGTACACCAGCCGAACCCATCCAACTTGAAGGAACTGGAGAACCCATCCAACTTGAAGGAACTGGAGAACCCATCCAACTTGAAGGAACTGGAGAACCCATCCAACTTGAAGGAACTGGAGAACCCATCCAACTTGAAGGAACTGGAGAACCCATCCAACTTGAAGGAACTGGAGAACCCATCCAACTTGAAGGAACTGGAGAACCCATCCAACTTGAAGGAACTGGAGAACCCATCCAACTTGAAGGAACTGGAGAACCCATCCAACTTGAAGGAACTGGAGAACCCATCCAACTTGAAGGAACTGGAGAACCCATCCAACTTGAAGGAACTGGAGAACCCATCCAACTTGAAGGAACTGGAGAACCCATCCAACTTGAAGGAACTGGAGCAGATTTGCCTTGAAGAATGGACAAAAATCCCAGTGGCTGGAAGTGCCAAGCTTATAGAGACATACCCCAAGAGACGTGCAACTGTAATTGCTGCAGAAGGTGACTCTACAAAGTATTGACTTTGGGGTGGGGATGAATAGTTATGCACGCTCAAGTTCTCTGTTTTTTTTGTGTCTTACTTCTTGTTTCACAATAAAAACATATTTTGCATCTTCAAAGTGGTAGGCTTGTTGTGTAAATCAAATGATACAAATCCATTTTAATCCCAGGTTGTAATGCAACAAAATAGTAAATATGCCAAGGGGGGGTTGAATACCTTCGCAAGCCACCGTAGGGACAAACTCTGGGCCCAGTTATAGCCAGTAGAAAAATAAGGCCTGGAGTGTTTCCTAGCTAGGTCACATGGTCAGGAAGACCGAGATTGGAATTTCAATTCTCTAAACCATTTTAAAATGTGTAACATTTGAAATGTACTTTCTGAATGGACTGGAATCTGGATATGGAGTTAATCCCAACCATGATCTGAGACAGGGGCTCACCTTGTGGGATCTGAGTGGCCAGAGGAGAGGAGATGGTGACGAAATTGAGGTCTTTGCTTCCGTAGTGAACGGGCATCTGGCGTCCCTTGCCCAGGTCGTCAACGTTGGCATAGCACTGAGCCATGAACAGATCCAGGGGGAAACCACGGTACATCAGCACGCCTACCGACAAAACACAGAGGGTACATCATCACGCCTACCGACAAAACACAGAGGGCTGTTAAACCCTACAGGACACAGAGGGCTGTTAAACCCTACAGGACACAGAGGGCTGTTAAACCCTACAGGACACAGAGGGCTGTTAAACCCCTACAGGACACAGAGGGCTGTTAAACCCTACAGGACACAGAGGGCAGTTAAACCCCTACAGGACACAGAGGGCTGTTTAACATTGAATGAGGAGAGTCAATGTATTATTCAGAATCTGAATTAGCACCATCTGTTGAATAGTTTGATAATATGGTCGTATTCACTAGGATCACCCGCACGCGTCCATTAAAACAGGGGAGGGCTCACCTCTAATGAATGGTTTGTTATTGGCCGAGTTAAAGCATCATTTTAGTTTCATCAGCGTTTCACTCAGCTTTGAAGCAAAGCTGTTTCAAATTACAGTCCAACCAGTGAGGCGGACCGGGGGGTGGTGAGATGTGAAACAGTTTGTTCTCTCACTAAACCCCCGTTGAATAGTCCCAGTCGTTATGAGATAGACCGTCGCCGCCCCAACCAGCCCCCCGGGGGAAAACAACGACACGCGGTTACCTAGGTTACCACATTGGCTCACAGCAAACAACTTGACCTTTAAAAAAATATTCGATGTCTGCTTGTTTTAGTCAATTACAAAACTAGATTTAAGAGAAGTACATGTTTGAAGATGACTTTTCAACACTGCCTGCTCCAGAGCGTTCTCGCTACTTAGAAAACATGCTATATCGTAAGGGCCAGGGCCTCTTTTCATGACGATGCTAGCTAGCTAACGACAGGAGCATTAGGCCTCTTTTCATGACGACGCTAGCAGCCATGTAAGTGACTGAGTGCTAGCTAGCTAACGACAGGAGCATTAAGCCTCTTTTCATGACGACGCTAGCAGCCATGTAAGTGACTGAGTGCTAGCTAGCTAACGACAGGAGCATTAAGCCTCTTTTCATGACGACGCTAGCAGCCATGTAAGTGACTGAGTGCTAGCTAGCTAACGACAGGAGCATTAAGCCTCTTTTCATGACGACGCTAGCAGCCATGTAAGTGACTGAGTGCTAGCTAGCTAACGACAGGAGCATTAAGCCTCTTTTCATGACGATGCTAGCAGCCATGTAAGTGACTGAGTGCTAGCTAGCTAACGACAGGAGCATTAAGCCTCTTTTCATGACGACGCTAGCAGCCATGTAAGTGACTGAGTGCTAGCTAGCTAACGACAGGAGCATTAAGCCTCTTTTCATGACGACGCTAGCAGCCATGTAAGTGACTGAGTGCTAGCTAGCTAACGACAGGAGCATTAGGCCTCTTTTCATGACGATGCTAGCAGCCATGTAAGTGACTGAGTGCAAGCTAGCTAACGACAGGAGCATTAAGCAAGCCAAGACCAACAACACAAACAAACTAACTACACAGCTACAAGTAGAGAACATAGTTAAACTGACTACACAGCTACAAGTGGAGAACAGAGTTAAACTGACTACACAGCTACAAGTAGAGAACAGAGTTAAACTGACTACACAGCTACAAGTAGAGAACAGAGTTAAACTGACTACACAGCTACAAGTGGAGAACAGAGTTATAAAACGGACTATTACCAAACAAGTGAAAGGTCTAACCCGTGACAGAGTCTACACACGGTGCTCTCGTTACATGTAACATACAAGGATACCGGGTCACGTGGTAGAGCCTGCAGCTACAGGGCTCTCCTCGCAGGCTCTATGTCCTTACGTGGAGCCATTGTGAACCATAACTTGAGATTTTTGACCTAGTTACACACAACAGCTTTTTTTTTGTATGTTTTGTTATTTCTGACAAGAGTTGGCTCTTCTACACAAAAGGGTCGAAGGGAATTCCTTATCACATGAATATCGACTCAAGAGTATCCTTAAACAGTGGTGAGATGTCGACAGGTCTTCCTCTCATTAAACCCTATTGAAGCCTTACCTGCTTCCCTGTACTGGCCTAGGGTCGAGAGCTGAATCTTTACCTGCTTCCCTGTACTGGCCTTGGGTCGAGAGCTGAATCTTTACCTGCTTCCCTGTACTGGCCGAAGACCAAGTCCCTTGGGTCGAGAGCTGCAGCGCTGCCGATGTGTGTTCCCTCCTCTCCATAGTTAGTCATGTAGAAGGATATACGACCCTACAACACACACACACACACACACATCATTAGAGTCCTGTCTAGAGATGTCACATCATTAGAGTCCTGTCTAGAGATGTCACATCATTAGAGTCCTGTCTAGATGTAACAGTACAAATTTAGACCGTCCCCTCGCCCATACCCGGGCGCGAACTAGGGACCTTCTGCACACATCAACAGTCACCCTCGAAGCATCGTTACCCATCGCGCCACAAAAGCCGCGGCCCTTGCAGAGCAAGTTGGCTCTTCTACTACTTCAAGGTCTCAGAGCAAGTGACGTCACTGATTGAAACGCTATTTTAGCGCCCACGCTAACTAAGCTAGCCGTTTCACATCCGTTACACTCACCCCCCTTTTGACCTTCCTCCTTTTTCCGCAGCAACCAGTAATCCGGGTCAACAGCATCAATGTAACAGTACAAATTTAAACCGTCCCCTCGCCCATACCAGGGCGCGAACCAGGGACCTTCTGCACACATCAACAGTCACCCTCGAAGCGCCGTTACCCATCGCGCCACAAAAGCCGCGGCTCTTGCAGAGCAAGGGGAACTACTACTTCAAGGTCTCAGAGCAAGTGACGTCACTGATTGAAACGCTATTTAGCGCCCACGCTAACTAAGCTAGCCGTTTCACATCCGTTACATAGAGATGTCACATCATTAGAGTCCTGTCTAGAGATGTCACATCATTAGAGTCCTGTCTAGAGATGTCACATCATTAGAGTCCTGTCTAGAGATGTCACATCATTAGAGTCCTGTCTAGAGATGTCACATCATTAGAGTCCTGTCTAGAGATGTACCACCCTATTCCCTATGGACCCTGGTCCAAGTAGTGCCCTGTAGGGAATAGGGTGCCATTTCTTAGGCAGACCCCATGACAGACCCAGGTGGTAGCTCTCAGTCACCTGTCTCTGAGACTCATACAGGATACGGTCCATGGTGTTCAGAAGGGTCATCTTCTGGTAGAAGTTCAACACTTGTTCCTTGGAGAGCTGTGGGGGAGGAAGGAAGGGCCAACACAATCAGCCAATCAGACAGGGAGCGTAGTCATAGAGATAGGGATTCTAATTCTATTGACAAGGTGCTGTATAATACTGTGGTAGTCATAGAGATAGGGAATCTAATTCTATTGACAAGGTGCTGTATAATACTGTGGTAGTCATAGAGATAGGGAATCTAATTCTATTGACAAGATGCTGTATAATACTGTGGTAGTCATAGAGATAGGGAATCTAATTATATTGACAAGGTGCTGTATAATACTGTGGTAGTCATAGAGATAGGGATTCTAATTCTATTGACAAGGTGCTGTATAATACTGTGGTAGTCATAGAGATAGGGATTCTAATTCTATTGACAAGGTGCTGTATAATACTGTGGTAGTCATAGAGATAGGGAATCTAATTCTATTGACAAGGTGCTGTATAATACTGTGGTAGTCATAGAGATAGGGATTCTAATTCTATTGACAAGGTGCTGTTTAATACTGTGGTAGTCATAGAGATAGGGAATCTAATTCTATTGACAAGGTGCTGTATAATACTGTGGTAGTCATAGAGATAGGGATTCTAATTCTATTGACAAGGTGCTGTATAATACTGTGGTAGTCATAGAGATAGGGATTCTAATTCTATTGACAAGGTGCTGTAAACTGTGTACGCCTTGGGTATTATGTTGTATACTGTACTGACACCTGCAGTAACAGCCTACGGGTTACTGACCTGTGTAGTATCAACTAGTACTGTGGGTCCTCTGAGGGGTTAATGACCTGTGTAGTATCAACTAGTACTGTGGGTCCTCTGAGGGGTTACTGACCTGTGTAGTATCAACTAGTACTATGGGTCCTCTGAGGGGCTACTGACCTGTGTAGTATGAACTAGTACTGTGGGTCCTCTGAGGGGTTACTGACCTGTGTAGTATGAACTAGTACTATGGGTCCTCTGAGGGGTTAATGACCTGTGTAGTATCAACTAGTACTGTGGGTCCTCTGAGGGGTTACTGACCTGTGTAGTATGAACTAGTACTATGGGTCCTCTGAGGGGTTACTGACCTGTGTAGTATCAACTAGTACTGTGGGTCCTCTGAGGGGTTAATGACCTGTGTAGTATCAACTAGTACTATGGGTCCTCTGAGGGGTTAATGACCTGTGTAGTATCAACTAGTACTATGGGTCCTCTGAAGGGTTACTGACCTGTGTAGTATCAACTAGTACTGTGGGTCCTCTGAGGGGTTACTGACCTGTGTAGTATCAACTAGTACTGTTACCTGTGGGTCCTCTGAGGGGTTAATGACCTGTGTAGTATGAACTAGTACTATGGGTCCTCTGAGGGGTTACTGACCTGTGTAGTATCAACTAGTACTGTGGGTCCTCTGAGGGGCTACTGACCTGTGTAGTATGAACTAGTACTGTGGGTCCTCTGAGGGGTTACTGACCTGTGTAGTATGAACTAGTACTATGGGTCCTCTGAGGGGTTAATGACCTGTGTAGTATCAACTAGTACTGTGGGTCCTCTGAGGGGTTACTGACCTGTGTAGTATCAACTAGTACTGTGGGTCCTCTGAGGGGCTACTGACCTGTGTAGTATCAACTAGTACTGTGGGTCCTCTGAGGGGTTAATGACCTGTGTAGTATCAACTAGTACTGTGGGTCCTCTGAGGGGTTAATGACCTGTGTAGTATGAACTAGTAGAGTGTGTATTGTTACCTGTGGGTCCTCTGAGGGGTTAATGATCTTCCCAGCCCGGTCCATGACCCTGTAGACGGGGATCCCAGAGATCACGTTAGGTTGGATGAACTCCAGGTGATCAATAAACTCTGCCGATGCTCCTGGGAACTGGGGCTTCTCTTCCGAGGAGTCAAACGGCTGCTGCCTGAGGGCTCCCTGAGAGAGAGAGAGACAGAGAAAGACAGAAGGAGAGAGAGGAGAGACAGGGAAAGACAGAAGGTGACAGAGAAAGACAGAAGGAGAGACAGAAAGACAGAAGGAGAGAGAGGAGAGACAGAGAAAGACAGAAGGAGAGAGAGGAGAGACAGAAAGACAGAAGGAGAGAGAGGAGAGACAGAGAAAGACAGAAGGAGAGAGAGGAGAGACAGAGAAAGACAGAAGGAGAGAGAGGAGAGACAGAGAAAGACAGAAGGAGAGAGAGGAGAGCCAGAGAAAGACAGAAGGAGAGAGAGGAGAGCCAGAGAAGGACAGAAGGAGAGAGAGGAGAGCCAGAGAAGGACAGAAGGAGAGAGAGGAGAGAGAAGGAGAGAGAGGAGAGACAGAGAAGGACAGAAGGAGAGAGAGGAGAGACAGAGAAGGAAGGAGAGAGAGGAGAGACAGAGAAGGACAGAAGGAGAGAGAAAACATGTCAGAAACACAAATATAATTTCACATTGAACAACACCATAATTGAACACAGTAGAAATGACTCCTACCTTGGTCTGACCATATCTGCATCGGGAAACTTTAACATGGAAGTGAATGCACTCAAAGAAAAAACCCGCAGAGCATTGTTTTGCAATAAAAATAAAATTATTCAAAATCAACCCAATTAGAATTTGGACAAAATATATATATATATTTTTTTAACCTTTTACCAAGTTAAGATTAAATTCTTATTTTCAATGACGGCCTAGGAACAGTGGGTTAACT
Source organism: Oncorhynchus mykiss (assembly GCF_057628025.1). Lineage (NCBI taxonomy): Eukaryota > Metazoa > Chordata > Actinopteri > Salmoniformes > Salmonidae > Oncorhynchus > Oncorhynchus mykiss. The sequence goes on along the minus strand of NC_143045.1, from coordinate 42,940,052 downwards.
GCCTGTTCAGGGGCAGAACGACAAATTTGTACCTTGTCAGCTCGGGGATTTGAACTTGCAACCTTTCGGTTACTAGTCCAACACTCTAACCACTAGGCTACCCTGCCGCCCCAGTGTAATTTGACAGTGTAATCCCTCCAATAGCTCTTTACGGAAGTGAGGTTTAGGGGCCAATCAATAAACTGGACTTTAATATGTGGGACAAGCCTCCAATTGAAGCCCTACTTACAGAATTATATCGGAAAATTCTACAAGTCCAAAGAAATAGGGCAGAATTAAGCCACTTTCCAGCGGTCATGAAAAGATAACAAATTTGTCTCTACCTAAATTCAAGTCCAAATTCATGTCTCCAATTTAGAGCACTCCGAGCCCAGGAGCTGAGCCCAGCTTTCCCTCTCAGTCAGCTGGTGTTGGACCTCACCAACCAAACTGACACCAGCACTGCTTCAAAAGAAAGAATTGAAATAAACAAAATCATGAACCAATCAAAGGAATCCTATTTACAACATTGAAAAGAACAAAACAAAATCCCAAAGCCGACTGAATTGCTATCTGACCCTAAACAGAGAATACGAATTGGCTGATTATCTCTACTCTGTCAGAGATACGAAGCAGAGACAGATCCTTACCAAGTACAGGCTGAGTGACCACCGATTGGCAATAGAAACCGGCAGACATAAAAAGACATGGCTACCCAAAGAGGAGCGTGTATGTGGTCACTGCATGACAGGGGAGGTAGAGACAGAGATGCACTTTCTCCTTTACTGTGATAAAATATTCCTCACAAAGAGATTCATTATTCAAAGAAATTACTACACTTTTTCAAAATTCCTACTTATTAAACCGAGAGGGAAAACTAAACATACTCATGGGCGAAGGAGCAACGGCTCCTCTTTCAGCCAAATATGTATCTTCCTGCCATCGCCTGAGGGACACTGAATAATAACATCTGCATAGTAAACAGAAACTTACCTATTATTACTAGTATTGTTATTACTATTATTATTATTCCAAATAGTAGTGGTAATTATAACAAATTCATGTTGGTGATGGTAGTAGTAACGATGATGGTAGTAGTAATGATGATGGTAGTAGTAACGATGATGATGGTAGTAGTAACGATGATGGTAGTAGTAATGATGATGGTAGTAGTAACGATGATGATGGTAGTAACGATGATGATGGTAGTAGTAACGATGATGGTAGTAGTAGTGATGATGATGATGGTAGTAGTAATGATGATGGTGGTAGTAGTGATGATGGTGGTAGTAGTGATGATGGTGGTAGTAATGATGATGGTGGCAGTAATGATGATGGTGGTAGTAGTGATGATGGTGGTAGTAATGATGATGGTGGCAGTAATGATGATGGTAGTAGTAGTAATGGTGGTGGTAGTAGTAGTACTGATGATGGTAGTAATGATGATGATGGTGGTAGTAGTAATGATGATGATGGTAGTAGTAATGATGATGGTGGTAGTAATGATGATGGTAGTAGTAGTAATGGTGGTGGTAGTAATGATGATGGTGGCAGTAATGATGATGGTAGTAGTAGTAATGGTGGTGGTAGTAGTAGTACTGATGATGGTAGTAATGATGATGGTGGTAGTAGTAATGATGATGATGGTAGTAGTAATGATGATGATGGTGGTAGTAGTGATGATGGTGGTAGTAGTGATGATGATGGTGGTAGTAATGATGATGGTGGCAGTAATGATGATGGTAGTAGTAGTAATGATGATGGTGGCAGTGATGATGGTAGTAGTGGTACTGGTGGTGGTAGTAGTAGTACTGGTGGTGGTAGGAATGATGATGGTAGTAGTAGTAATAATGATGTTGGTGGTAGGAATGATGATGGTACTAATGATGGTAGTAGTAGTACTGATGATGGTAGTAATGATGATAGTAATGATGGTAGTAATGATGGTGGTAGTAATGATGATGGTAGTAGTCGTAATGGTGGTGGTAGTAGTAGTAATAATGATGTTGGTGGTAGTAATGATGATGGTACTAATGATGGTAGTAGTAGTAATGATGATGGTAGTAATGATGATAGTAGTCATGATGGTAGTAGTAGTAATGATGGTGGTAATGATGGTAGTAATGATGATGGTAGTAGTAATGATGGTAGTAGTACTGATGGTAGTAGTGATGGTAGTAATGATGCTGGTAGTAGTACTGATGGTAGTAGTACTGATGGTAGTAATGATGGTAGTAATGATGGTAGTAGTACTGATGGTAGTAATGATGGTAGTAATGATGGTAGTAGTACTGATGGTAGTAGTACTGATGGTAGTAGTAATGATGGTAGTAATGATGATGGTAGTAATGATGGTAGTAGTAATGATGGTAGTACTGATGGTAGTAGTACTGATGGTAGTAATGATGATGGTAGTAGTACTGATGGTAGTAATGATGATGGTAGTAATGATGATGGTAGTAGTACTGATGGTAGTAATGATGGTAGTAGTAGTAGTAGTAATGATGGTAGTAATGATGGTAGTAGTAGTAATGATGGTAGTAGTAGTAGTAGTAGTGATGATGGTAGTAGTAATGATGGTAGTAATGATGGTAGTAGTAGTGATGATGGTAGTAGTAATGATGTTAGTAATGATGGTAGTAGTAGTGATGATGGTAGTAGTAGTGATGATGGTTAGTAGTAGTGATGATGGTTAGTAGTAGTGATGATGGTTAGTAGTAGTGATGATGGTAGTAGTAATGATGGTAGTAATGATGGTAGTAGTAGTGATGATGGTAGTAGTAGTGATGATGGTTAGTAGTAGTGATGATGGTTAGTAGTAGTGATGATGGTTAGTAGTAGTGATGATGGTTAGTAGTAGTGATGATGGTTAGTAGTAGTGATGATGGTAGTAGTAGTGATGATGGTAGTAGTAGTGATGATGGTTAGTAGTAGTGATGATGGTTAGTAGTAGTGATGATGGTTAGTAGTAGTGATGATGGTAGTAGTAGTGATGATGGTAGTAGTAGTGATGATGGTTAGTAGTAGTGATGATGGTTAGTAGTAGTGATGATGATGGTTAGTAGTAGTGATGATGGTTAGTAGTAGTGATGATGGTTAGTAGTAGTGATGATGGTAGTAGTAATGATGATGATATTTGTAGTACTGATGTAATGGTCAGGACGACAGTTAGTTACATATAGTTCCATTTTCTATGTTAAGCCTGTTGTATGTATTATATCTATCTATATCATCTATTGACTGTATGTATCATATTATATTTAATCTATTGACTGTGTATTATATTATATTTCTAGTGACTGTGTATTATATTATATTTCTAGTGACTGTGTATTATATTATATTTCTAGTGACTGTGTATTATATTATATTTATATTGACTGTGTATTATATTATATTTCTAGTGACTGTGTATTATATTATATTTATATTGACTGTGTATTATATTATATTTCTAGTGACTGTGTATTATATTATATTTCTAGTGACTGTGTATTATATTATATTTCTAGTGACTGTGTATTATATTATATTTATATTGACTGTGTATTGTATTATATTTCTAGTGACTGTGTATTATATTATATTTCTAGTGACTGTGTATTATATTATATTTATATTGACTGTGTATTGTATTGTATTTCTAGTGACTGTGTATTATATTATATTTATATTGACTGTGTATTGTATTGTATTTCTAGTGACTGTGTATTATATTATATTTCTAGTGACTGTGTATTATATTATATTTATATTGACTGTGTATTGTATTATATTTCTAGTGACTGTGTATTATATTATATTTCTAGTGACTGTGTATTATATTATATTTATATTGACTGTGTATTGTATTGTATTTCTAGTGACTGTGTATTATATTATATTTATATTGACTGTGTATTGTATTGTATTTCTAGTGACTGTGTATTATATTATATTTATAGTGACTGTGTATTATATTATATTTCTAGTGACTGTGTATTATATTATATTTATATTGACTGTGTATTATATTATATTTCTATTGACTGTTACCATTTTATTATTGTTATTTATTTATTTTATTTATTTTTTACTACCATTTTATATTATTCTCCATTATTTTATTACAATCTATATTGTATACATTGTTGCTTTGGCAATATATATATATATATATATATATATATATATATATATATATTTAAAACTTTATTTAGCTAGTTAAGAACAAATTCCTATTTACAATGACGGCCTATCCCGGCCAAACCCCGGACAACGCTGGGCCAAATGTTTTGCAACGCCCTATGGAACTCTCAATCAAGGCCAGTTGTGATACAGCCTGGAATTGAACCGGTGAGCCACTAGGGAGCCTTGACAAGCATTGATGCCAATAAAGCTTTTTGATTTTCAGAGAGAGGGTTTACTACATTTGAGCCATTTTGCAGATGTTCGAACGACTTACAGTGACACACACACACACACACACACACACACCAAGCCTGCAGTCTGACGGGTCCCTTAGGAATGGTTTAGTGACGCAGTTAGTAGGCACTGTTTACTGCAGTAATCACAAACCGCAGCTACACACAACAGTCTACCCTGTAGCTTTTTTGTTTTTAATTGTCTGACCTTCCAGCTGGTCCTAGAGGTGATGTGTATGCTTGTGAAGGTTTGAAATCAGACCAGCGCTCTACATAGCTAGCAAGATTAGACGGGTCAAATAGAAGGCTCTCACTTTCTCTTGTGAAACATTGTATGATCATCATCATCATCACCATCACTCAGAAAGTATTGATAGTTACGCAGAAGTTCGACTTTGCGTCGATCACAAATGACGTCTGCAGTTCTCCACTCCCCACAATCGACCAATCAGGATGCAGGAAAATTAAGCGTCACTATTTAGCAGTGATCAACTAATATCAAAGTAACTAATTCAAAATGAAAGCAACACACAATAGGGGTTTCAGACTAGCAAGTTAATGATACATTAGCATATTAGCTAACTATTTGTTCCAGTGGGTGCTAAACAAACGTGTTACCAAGTTGGCTAGCTTACCTGGTAGTTATGTAGAGTAATGAAAACGTGCAAAACAAGAATGTTATTTAACATTTAAATCATTTGGATGGATGTGCACTGAATATATTCAACTAATTCATGTGCGCTAAATGACGTTTAGCTTGCTAGCCACAACTAGCCATAATGTTAGCTAACTTGTGCAATGTCAAGCAACAATTCCTCACATCAACTAATGGGTTAGCTATAAAAAATATGTTATTAACTCACATTGACTCTGAACGCCCTCTGCTGAATGAGTTTTGCTGCTCTCAATCCAGTCGTTTGGCGGATTGCATGAGAACAGATCCCATACATGTTCTTAATACTGTTTAGCGTCGCCATCTTCTTCACTGTTTAGCTAGCTACCTCTGCTAGTTGCAAATTACAGTAGCTAACAGCGACTAAATCAATCCCCTGAAGTCTAGTAGATCTAAAACAATTGTGTTGGTCTCAGCAGCTCCATGAAACCGCTATCTGGGTTTAGGTCTTATTGCTTACACCTAACAATTTCTTTGAGATCTGCGATACAGACAAACGAGGGGACTGGGGGTAAATGCCGTCATCATTGAGCGTCCAAATGACAACACAAATAAGCTACGTCAAATCCCCGCGACATTCTTCTAGTTTTCTTTTTACAAGCACGATGGATGTGTGTGCATCTTCGAGTCCTACTTTGAGGGAGTTTGGCTGCGAACAGAATTTACTATCACGACCTGATGGATCGTCGTCCTTCGTCCAAGGTATGTTAGCAGTATATCAGAACAAGATACCGTTGAAAGGAAATGTATCAAACTATTACCGTAGCTGCTCTCACGCTGCCCCCCCCCTCACCCCCTCATTGACCAACAAGACAGATGTGACCCAACTATACTCATCCGAGCTGTGCTGCGTTACATCGCTTTGTCTCAGATATGGATTATGTTATTGTGTGTGTCATTGGGTCTGTCTTTCTGCAGGAGACACCAGTGTATTAGCTGGAGTGTATGGCCCGGCGGAGGTGAAGGTCAGTAAGGAGATCTATGACAGAGCTACCCTGGAGGTGGTGATGCAGCCCAAAGTGGGACTACCAGGTGAGTAAGGAATTTTCTTATTTGGGATTAGGTTGGCAGATCGCAACGTTTAAGGGGCATACACCGCCACCTACTGTACAGGAGTGTGAGGCCAGTCACAGCCTACCTACATTAAATGATCTTCATTAGTCCCGTTCCTCTAAGAAAGTGAAATAGATCCCTAGACACCACTTCCCTTTCCTCCCCCCACTACACCCCAACACCGTCCAGCCTCTCTAACCCTTTCACACAATCTCTCCTCGTCTATGTCATACAGTTCACAAAATATCAACACGTGGTCTACCGTTTCCTCCACTAAAACACTCATCACACAGACCTGTGTCATGACGTGGCATTCAAACCTGTAGCCAAACTGTAGTGTACTCCATACAACTTCCTCTTCCTACATCTCATACTCCCCACCTCTTCCTTCCTTTTCCTTTACTGACCGATGCACGCAATAAAATAAACCCTCCCCTTACTACTAGCATCCCACTCCCTTTTGAGTGAGGAATCATATATTTAAGAGAGAAGCTGGTGTTTGGAGGGTAAAATGGAACGGGTGCTGTTAGGCCCGAGACGAAGTGCCTTATTACATTACACCTAAAAGGACATGCACCATACACTTCCACAGAACACCACAAGATGGCAGTGTCTAACTTCATTTTCATTCTTCCTCAGGTGTCAGAGAGCGAGCCAGAGAACAGTGTGTGAGGGAAACATGCGAGGCGTCTCTTCTCTCCACCCTTCATCCACGCTCCTCCCTCACTCTCGTCCTACAAGTGGTCCATGATGACGGTTCAGTATCCTTTAGTGAAATAACGTGTGTGTGTGTGTGTGTGTGTGTGTGTGTGTGTGTGTTAGCCTACCAGTCCCATTGCCTTTTGTTGCACTAAGACTGCAGTCAGGTGTTTATTCCGCCTGTGAAGTGGGCTTCCGTGCCCCTCCTCAGTCCCCCTCAACACACACACAACATCCTGGGGCACCTTACACTCCCTGAAGTCACGCTCATTCAGAGACCCAAAATTAAAACACAAATAAGCTACGTCAAAAGTTCCCGCGACAGTCTTCTAGTTTTCTCTTTGCACGATGGATGTGTGTGGATCTTGGTGTCCTACTTTGAGGGAGTTTGGCTGCGAACAGAATTCATTCAGAGACCGTAGACTTCAGGTCTGTGGAGAAGGTGCAGAGGACGGGACAGTAGATGCCGTGTTATTATTATAATTATGTGTGTCAGTAGTGTTGTTCCTTATCCTCCCCCCCTCCCACAGCTGTTGTCCTGTTTTCTGAACTCAGCCTGTATGGCCCTGATGGACGCGGGCCTGCCTATGAGCTGCCTGTTCGCTGGGGTCACCTGTGCCATCGATACAGATGGCCAGGTCATAACCGACCCCAACGCAGCACAGGAGAAGGTAGATGATTGTTCATTACTACCACCATTACTACTACCACCATTACTACTACCACCACCATTACTACCATCATCATTACTACTACCACCATTACTACTACCATCAGTACTACTACCATCATTACTACTACCATCATTACTACTACCATCATTACCTCTACCATCATTACTACCACCACCATTACTACTACCATCATTGCTACTACACCAATACTACTACCATCATCATTACTACTACACCAATACTACTACCATCATTACTACCATCATCATTACTACTACCCCAATACTACTACCACCATTACTACCATCATTACTACCATCATCATTACTACTACCCCAATACTACTACCACCATTACTACCATCACTACTACCACCATTACTACTACCATCATTATTACCATCATCATTACTACTACACCAATACTACTACCACCATTACTACCATCACTACTACCATCATTACTACCATCATCATTACTACTACACCAATACTACTACCACCATTACTACCATCACTACTACCACCATTACTACTACCATCATTACTACCATCACCATCACTACTACCATCATTACTACCATCATCATTACTACTACACCAATACTACTACACCATTACTAATACCATCATTACTACTACCATCAGTACTACTACCATTACTACCACCATCATTACTACTACCATCATTACTACTACCATCATTACTACCACCATTACTACTACCACCATTACTACTACCATCATTACTACTACTACCACCATTACTACTACCATCATTACTACCATCATCATTACTACTACACCAATACTACTACCATCATTACTACTACCATCATTACTACTACCATCATTACTACCACCATTACTACTACCACCATTACTACTACCATCATTACTACTACTACCACCATTACTACTACCATCATTACTACCATCATCATTACTACTACACCAATACTACTACCATCATTACTACCATCATCATTACTACTACACCAATACTACTACCACCATTACTACTACCATCATTACTACTACACCAATACTACTACCATCATCATTACTACTACACCAATACTACTACCATCATTACTACCATCATCATTACTACTACACCAATACTACTACCACCATTACTACCATCACTACTACCACCATTACTACTACCATCATTCCTACCATCATCATTACTACCACACCAATACTACTACCACCATTACTACCATCACTACTACCATCATTACTACCATCATCATTACTACTACACCAATACTACTACCACCATTACTACCATCACTACTACCACCATTACTACTACCATCATTACTACCATCACCATCACTACTACCATCATTACTACCATCATCATTACTACTACACCAATACTACTACCACCATTACTACCATCACTACTACCACCATTACTACTACCATCATTACTACCATCACCATTACTACTACCACCATTACTACTACCACCATTACTACCATCACTACTACTATCATTACTACCATCATCATTACTACTACTACCATCATTACTACTACCACCATCATTACTGCCATCGTCATTATTACTACCATCCTCATTACTACCATCATTACTACTACCATCATTACTACCATCCTCATTATTACTACCATCATTACTACTACCATCCTCATTACTACTACCATCATTACTACTACCATCATTACTACCATTCCTCATTATTACTACCATCATTACTGCCATCCTCATTATTACTACCATCATTACTACTACCATCATTACTACTACCATCATTACCACAGGATGACTCCGTTTTTAAAATGTAAATTCGTTTTTTGCTTTTTGACATTACATTCATTTCCTTTTATTCCACATTATAGTAAATAGCTTTTCTATGTGTCACTAGGAACCGCAGCACATTGGGTAAGTCGTACTCCCTAATTGAGCCTGGATCTACTCGTTTGTGTTTCCTCTCTCAGGAAAGTCGAGCTTTGATGACCTTCGCTATTGACAGTACCGAGCGCAGAGTGATGATGTCATCCACCAGAGGGTCTTTTACAGTTCACGAGGTCAGTAAATATCCACCTCTTAAATCACACATTTCTTTTCAGTGGTGTTTGGAAGAATGGTATAATTGTATTATTGATCGCCGAAGCACCAGCAGTGTCGTTAACGGCTCTAAACAAACTGATAACGGCAGGAAGCCGTCAGGAAGCCGGCAGGAAGCCGTTAGGAGCCAGTCGATAATGGTTGACCCTGGCTGTGACCCCACTCTCTGAGGGTGTCTCAGGGAGAAGGGGGATATTAAAAAATGTTAAATAAAATGCATTTCCAATTCACACACGTGTTGTAATACTTATACATGTGTGAAATAGAACAACTATATTCTATAAGCTCCCGCTTAATTAATAATACATTCATTCTACTATAGTATGTAATTACTGTAGTAAAGTTTACTATAGTATACATACGGTAGTATATATTATAGTATGTAATTACTGTAGTAAAGTTTACTATAGTATACATACGGTAATATATACTATAGTATGTAATTACTGTAGTAAAGTTTACCATAGTATACATACGGTAGTATATACTATAGTATGTAATTACTGTAGTAAAGTTTACTGTAGTATACATACGGTAGTATATACTATAGTATATAATTACTGTAGTAAAGTTTACTATAGTATACATACGGTAGTATATACTATAGTATGTAATTACTGTAGTAAAGTTTACTATAGTATACATACGGTAGTATATACTATAGTATGTAATTACTGTAGTAAAGTTTACTATAGTATACATACGGTAGGTAATATATACTATAGTATGTAATTACTGTAGTAAAGTTTACTATAGTATACATACGGTAATATATACTATAGTATGTAATTACTGTAGTAAAGTTTACTATAGTATACATACGGTAGGTAATATATACTATAGTATGTAATTACTGTAGTAAAGTTTACTATAGTATACATACGGTAATATATACTATAGTATATAATTTCTGTAGTAAAGTTTACTATAGTATACATACGGTAATATATACTATAGTATGTAATTACTGTAGTAAAGTTTACTATAGTATACATACGGTAGGTAGTATATACTATAGTATATAATTACTGTAGTAAAGTTTACTATAGTATACATACGGTAATATATACTATAGTATGTAATTACTGTAGTAAAGTTTACTATAGTATACATACGGTAGTATATACTATAGTATGTAATTACTGTAGTAAAGTTTACTATAGTATACATACGGTAGGTAGTATATACTATAGTATATAATTACTGTAGTAAAGTTTACTATAGTATACATACGGTAATATATACTATAGTATGTAATTACTGTAGTAAAGTTTACTATAGTATACATACGGTAGTATATACTATAGTATGTAATTACTGTAGTAAAGTTTACTATAGTATACATACGGTAGGTAGTATATACTATAGTATATAATTACTGTAGTAAAGTTTACTATAGTATACATACGGTAATATATACTATAGTATGTAATTACTGTAGTAAAGTTTACTATAGTATACATACGGTAGTATATACTATAGTATATAATTACTGTAGTAAAGTTTACTATAGTATACATACGGTAGTATATACTATAGTATATAATTACTGTAGTAAAGTTTACTATAGTATACATACGGTAGTATATATTATAGTATGTAATTACTGTAGTAAAGTTTACTATAGTATACATACGGTAGTATATACTATAGTATATCATTACTGTAGTATTTACTATTGTGTTTTATCATCTTTGACATAGAAGTGGGGGCTTTCTCCTTGAGGAAGCCTACTGGGCAAATACTAAGAGCAGATTTTCCATAACCAGTAGGTAGGACTGGACCCTGAACGGAAAGTTCAGAGATTCTGCTCTTTTCTATAACCTGTAGGGAACACAATATATAGTCTATATTTGGCAATGTAAGTTTCTCACTCATGGTTGGCGCACACACAGGGATATGGAAATGGGTGGAGTATATGCTAACTAAATACTGTAGTAAAAACTAGTATATACTAATTACTGTAGTGTTTTTGCGGACAATACTGTTTTTTTTAAGGGGGGGGGGTATAATACTGTATTTAATATTCTACAGCATACTACACATGATGGAGGGATACTACAGAGTGTATTATAATTATTCACTATACACTAGAACATTCTAAAGTAAGAACTACGTTATCAAAGAATACTACGGCGTGGAGTATAGAGTATAGTATACTACACATTCTATAGTAAGAAATACATCATCGAGCGATACTAGTGTATAGTATTCTACAGTATACTACAACATTGGATAGTAAGCACTACACGATCGAGGGATACTACCGTGTGCAGTATTGTATTCTGCAGTTTACTACAGAATACTATAATATCCTTTAGTAAACTAGTATTTTTATTTTTTTATGTGGGCTACACAGTTTTTCAGCAGGTATAAACAGTGCAGTGGAATGCTTACTTGCTTACTTTGCGAGCTCCCTCAACAGTGCACGACAAATATCAATAGCCAATGAATATTCCCCTGTACCCCCTGTCTTTCTCCCTACAGCTGCAACAGTGTATAGCTGTCAGTCAGAAAGCATCGGACAAGATTTTCCAGTTCTACAGAGATTCTGTCAGACGAAGATATTCCAAGACACTCTGATTATCCAGGATTCTGCTTATATCTTACTTTTTTTTTTTTTTTTTTCAGCTTTGTTGTTGTTTTTTAAATAAAAAATATTTGGAATTGGTTGAATTATTATTATTTTTTTCCTTGCGTTTTTAAAGAATTCATATTTCCTTAATGAAACAAACACCACAAAATGAACCAAAATATGAATGATATTGTCAAACATGGAAAGTTAAGCTACATGTTTAGTCAAGTGTCTTTTATTACGTTGGTCGTCTTTTTCTATGTACATTTCATCATAACACAAAGGGTTGTGAACGACAACAGTACAGGTACACCTGATCAGCTCACGCTCGTTCACCTGACCCTGATCTCAAAAGTACTTTGTTGTTTTCTCTGTCTAACCCCGGCCAGTGTTGACAGACCTCATCAGTAGCGCGTTGACAGACCTCATCAGTAGCACGTCGACAGACCTCATCAGTAGCGCGTCGACAGACCTCGTCAGTAGTATGTCACCAGTACTGGCAGTCACATTTAGTTGTTATGGTTTCTAAAGTGTGTTTTTTTTCTCAATTATTATTCCTGTGTTTTTCATGAAATCAAAACTCAGTCTTGACACAACACTGATTCTCTGGGAAAAAAAACATTCCTTTCGTTGGAAAGAAACAACCGGTGACCCACTGGATCTCTAAAACCTAGATATGTAATTAGAAAATGTCAGTACGTTTAGTCTGTCTTTATGGCACACTGAGCTCCTGAAGAACTGAGCACTGAAGTGGCTAGACATCTTGTCATTGTTAGGATCATTCCAGACAGAGAAGGGCCGTTGAAGCACTTAGCAAAGGGAAACATGTCAAAGTGCTAATTCACCGGTTGACTTTTGAAGGTTGACTCCGCAAAATGACGACGTCACGATCAGCAGTTGAACAAAAAAAATTGCGAAGCTCCAATTCGCTCCAAACACTTGTCAGACAGTATCTGTTCAATGGGTTGTTTCATACATTATAACAACGTGGTCGTCAGTAGTACGTCGACAGACCTCGTCAGTAGCGCCTCGTCAGTAGCGTGTAACAACGTGTTAGCGCCACGGGACCAAAACGTCCGGAGAAGTTGAGACTCGCACTTCAAGGTTCTTAGTTGTTGTGGAAATTGGACTCGCTGTTTACTTTCTGCATCGAAGTCATATCGCCGAGTCTACCTGTTTATGTGTAGGAGAAAAGGATGCGCGCTTGGCATCGAGTTAGTTAGTATACAAGAAGGCTGTGCCCCAGTCACTCCCGTCTCACTGTGTAGATTAGAATGTCCACGGAGAACATACCAGGCTGCTGTGACATCGTGTTGTGGTTTGTAACAAACTGTATGTGCCCTTCAGCTTTCTGTAGGGTATCAATGGTGACATCGGCTGAATATGGAGTCCGTCGTTGATTTATCATAGAAGAATTGCTTCATGTTATGATGGCATGGTTGTTTAAACATTCCCATCCTGTCTAGGAGAGAGAGAGAGAGTCTCATAGGTGCATGGCAATCCCCCAAAGTGGCTGCGTACGGAGGAGAGAATAGCCAGTCTATATTTGGTCAGCGGGGAGTGGACGGTGTCCTGCAGGAGTAGCTTCTCTTAATGGAATGAATCATGCTGCCACGCAGGCAGCAGGGTCTAGCCCTTTCTCGCCCTCTCTGCACCCCTCTCACCCTCTCTACACCCCTCTCACCCTCTACAGCCCTTTCTCCCTCTCTACAGCCCTCTCTCCCTCTCTACACCCCTCTCTCCCTCTCTACACCCCTCTCTCCCTCTCTACACCCCTCTCACCCTCTCTACACCCCTCTCTCCCTCTCTACACCCCTCTCTCCCTCTCTACACCCCTCTCTCCCTCTCTACACCCTTCTCTCCCTCTCTACACCCTTCTCTCCCTCTCTACACACCTCTCACCCTCTACACCCCTCTCTCACTCTACACCCCTCTCTCCCTCTCTACACCCCTCTCTCCATCTACAGCCCTCTCTACACCCCTCTCCCTCTCTACACCCCTCTCTCACCCTCTATACCACTCTCTCCCTCTCTACACCCCTCTCTCCCTCTCTACACCCCTCTCTCCCTCTACACCCCTCTCCCTCTCTACACCCCTCTCACCCTCTACACCCCTCTCCCTCTCTACACCCCTCTCTCCCTCTCTACACCCCTCTCTCCCTCTCTACACCCCTCTCCCTCTCTACACCCCTCTCTCACCCTCTACAGCCCTCTCTCCCTCTCTACACCCCTTCACCCTCTCTACACCCCTTCACCCTCTCTACACCCCTCTCTCCCTCTCTACACCCCTCTCTCCCTCTCTACACCCCTCTCTCCCTCTCTACACCCCTCTCTCAATCTACACCCAGTCAGTCAGGACCTATCCTGCTCCTGTCTTGTCCCCTACAGTCAGTCAGAACCTATCCTGCTCCTGTCTTGTCCCCTACAGTCAGTCAGGACCTATCCTGCTCTACACCTATCCTGCTCCTGTCTTGTCCCCTACAGTCAGTCAGGACCATTAGAATTCCTACTACCTCCCCTTCGTGTTCACAGCCTTCACACAGACTCCACAGGACTCCGTCATCCCTGTCGGGTCACTCCCAGGCCGTCCCAGGACTCCGCCATCCCTGTCGGGTCATTCCCAGGCCGTCCCAGGACTCCGTCATCCCTGTCGGGTCACTCCCAGGCCATCACAGGACTCCGTCATCCCTGTCGGGTCACTCCCAGGCCATCAAAGGACTCCGTCATCCCTGTCGGGTCACTCCCAGGCCGTCCCACTCAAGAGGACCACAGAAGAGGTCCATTGACAGTCTAGTCTAGAGTATATCCCCATGTCCTTGTAATCTCTCGTGAACAGACGTGTAGGGTACGTAACAAAAAATGTATTGTACCTTTCTGTGATGAATATCCTTTACATAATGTGATGGTTCCTCAGTCATCATGTCGATGATTGCTCCTTCATGCTAAGGTCAGAGGGTGACTGATCTTCAACATAAATCCAGGTTGAGGGGGGGGGGATGTTCATATGTACAGTACCAGTCAAAAGTATGGACACATCTACTCATTCAAAGGGTTTTCCTTTATTTGTTTGTATTTTATACATTGTAGAATAACAGTGAAGACGTCAAAACTATGAAATCATGTCGTAACCAAAGAAGTGTTCGTTCACATAATATATTTTATATGAGATTCTTCAAAGTAGCCATCCTTTGCCTTGATGACAGCTCTGCATACTTTCTCTCAACCAGCTTCATGAGGTAGTCACCCGGAATGTATTTCAATTAACAGGTGTGCCTTGTTAAAAAGTTAATTTGTGCAATTTCATTCCTTAATGCATTTGAGCCAATCTGTTGTGACAAGGTAGGGGTGGTGTACAGAAGATCTCCATGTTTGGTAAAAGACCAAGTCCTTAACTATTGCAAGAACAGAGAAACGACAGTCCATCGTTACTTTAAGACATGAAGGTCAGTCAATCTGGAATATTTCAAGAACTTTGACAGTTTCTTCAAGTGCAGTCACAAAAACCGTCAAGCGCTGTGATGAAACTGGCTCTCATGAGGACCGCCACAGGAAAGGAAGACCCAGAGTTACCTCTGCTGCAGAGGATACGTTCATTAGAGTTACCAGCCTCAGATTGCAGCCCAAATAAATGCTTCACAGAGTTCAAGTAACAGACACATCTCAACATCAACTGTTCAGAGGAGACTGTGTGAATCAGGCCTTCATGGTTGAATTGCTGCAAAGAAACCACTGCTAAAGGACCCCAATAAGAAGAAGAGACTTGCTTTGGCCAAGAAACACAAGCAATGGACATTAGACCGGTGTAAATCTGTTCTTTGGTCTGATGAGTCCAAATTTGATATGTTGGGTTCCAATCCCGATGTCTTTGTGAGATGCAGAGTAGGTGAATGGGTGATCTCTGCATGTGTGGTTCCCACCGTGATGCATGGAGGAGGAGGTGTGGGGGTGCTTTGCTAGTGACACAGTCTGATTTATTTAGAATTCAAGGCACACTTCACCAGCATGGCTACCACAGCATTCTGCAGTGATAAGCCATCACATCTGGTTTGGGCTTAGTGGGACTATCCTTTGTTTTCAACAGGACAATGACCCAAAACACAACCCAAAACACAACTTTGACCAAGAAGGAGAGTGATGGAGTGCTGCTTCAGATGTCCTGACCTCCACAATCACCCGACCTCAACCCAATTGAGATGGTTTGGGATGAGTTGGACCGGAGAGTGAAGGAAAAGCAGCCAACAAGTGCTCAGCATATGTGGGAACTCCTTCAAGACTGTTGGAAAAGTATTCCAGGTGAAGCTGGTTGAGAGAATGCCAAGAATGTGCAAAGCTGTCATCAAGGCAAAGGGTGAGTACTTTGAATAATCTCAATTAAATTTAGATTTGTTTAACACTTTTTTGGTTACTACATGATTCCATATGTGTTATTTCATAGGTTTGATGTCTTCACTATTATTCTACAATGTAGAAAATAGTTTTTAAAAAATAAGGAAAACCCCTTGAATGAGTAGGTGTGTCCAACATTTTGACTGTATATTTATATTATATTAAACATATTATTTTGATGAATTTATTCATACTATTTCATCCTTCCACAAGATATAGTCCCGATACAAATCTATGGTTGCTCCCTAAGCCGGCTGGTCGTTCATTCTATCGGTTCGGGTTGCCGAGACGCAACCCAGTCAGTCTTTTTGTTCTGTATCAATGGACACGACCCAGTCGTTCAGTCTTTTTGTTCTGTATCAATGGACACGACCCAGTCGTTTGTTATAAATGTTCCATTACCAGAATGGCTGGTAATGTTCTTAATCCCTTGCTTACGTGTTGCTTGCTAACTAGCCAACTACGACAAACTTACAGTCACGTCAAACTGGGTCGTGTCCAAGTGCAGCCAGAATAACAACAAAGTAGCTTTTCACCTGGCGTAGAAAATGTGCTCACTCTTCAGGACACTGTTGTTCAGAGGAGCTAGCCAACAACACAGCTAACACAATCACTTCAAACTGAAGCTGGAAAGACTGTAAACTAGCTGCACTCTGTTTCATTTCAACATTTTTTTCAATTTACAATTTTTTTGTATATATCCATAAAAATGATGCCAGCTGATTCCGGCTGCCTGCCGGTCTGTCTCGTCCCAAAATCTTTATACTCTCTTTGGATAATTCATTCCAATCATTCAAAAGTTAACAGCAGGTATTCTGCATGTAAGTTTAAGTATTTTGATATGTTCACAAGACCCATACACATTATTATGAGACCGCTGCCGATCGAATTTACATTTTGAAACAATGTAAATGTCGGCGAGACAGACGGCAAGGTTTATACAAATCTCCACTGTTAAAAACTACAGTTGAAGTCGGAAGTTTACATACACTTAGGTTTGAGTCATTAAAACTTGTTTTTCCAACCACTCCACAAATCTCTTGATAACAAACTATAGTTTTGGCAAGTCGGTTAGGACATCTACTAGTCCAACAATTGTTTACCGACAGATTATTTCACTTATAATTCACAAATTTATTGTTAACAAACTATAGTTTTGGCAAGTCGGTTAGGACATCTACTTTGTGCACGACACAAGTAATTTTTCCAACAATTGTTTACAGACAGATTATTTCACTTATAATTCACTGTATCACAATTCCAGTGGGTTAGAAGTTTACATACACTAAGTTGACTGTGCATTTAAACAGCTTGGAAAATTACAGAAAATTATGTCATGGCTTTAGAAGCTTCTGATAGGCTAATTGACATAATTTGAGTCAATTGGAGGTGTACTTGTGGATGTATTTCAAGGCCTACCTTCAAACTCAGTGCCTCTTTGCTTGACATCATGGGAAACTCAAAAGAAATCAGCCAAGACCTCAGAAAACAAATGGTAGACCTCCACAAGTCTGGTTCATCCTTGGGAGCAATGTTCAAACGCCTGAAGGTACCACGTTCATCTGTACAAACAGTAGTAAGCAAGTATAAACACCATGGGACCACGCAGCCGTCATACCGCTCAGGAAGGAGACGCATTCTGTCTCCTAGAGATGAACGTACTTTGGTGTGAAAAGTGCAAATCAATCCCAGAACAACAGCAAAGGACCCTGTGAAGATGCTGAAGGAAACATGACAGAAGTATCAATATCCACATTAAAACCAGTCCTATATCGACATAACCTGAAAGGCCGCTCAGCAAGGAAGAAGCCACTGCTCCAAAACCACCATAAAAAAGCCAGACTACGGTTTGCAACTGCACATGGGGACAAATACCATACTTTTTGGAGAAATGTCCTCTGGTCTGATGAAACAAAAATAGAACTGTTTGGCCATAATGACCATCTTTACGTTTGGAGGAAAAAGGGGGAGGCTTGCAAGCTGAAGAACATCATCCCAACCGTGAAGCACGGGGGTGGCAGCATCATGTTGTGGGGGTGCTTTGCTGCAGGAGGGACTGGTGCACTTCACAAAATAGATGGCGTCATGAGGCATGAAAATTATGTGGATATATTGAAGCAACATCTCAAGACATCAGTCAGGGAGTTAAAGCTTGGTCGCAAATGGACAATGACCTCAAGCATACTTCCAAAGTTGTGGCAAAATGGCTTAAGGACAACAAAGTCAAGGTATTGGAGTGGCCATCACAAAGCCCTGACCTCAATCCTATAGAACATTTGTGGGCAGAACTGAAAAAGCATGTGCGAGCAAGGAGGCCAACAAACCTGACTCAGTTAGACCAGCTCTGTCAGGAGGAATGGGACAGAATTCACCCAACGTATTGTGGGAAGCTTGTGGAAGGCTACCCAAAACATTTGACCCAAGTTAAACAATTTAAAGGCAATGCTACCAAATACTAATTGAGTGTATGTAAACTTCTGACCCACTGGGAATGTGATGAAAGAAATAAAAGCTGAAATAAATAATTCTCTACTATTATTATGACATTTCACATTCTTAAAATAAAGTGGTGATCCTAGCTGACCTAAAACAGGGAATTGTTACTAGGATTAAATGTCAGGAATTGTGAAAACACTGAGTTTAAATGCATTTTATATATGAGATCAAGTTTATAAATTGCCCGGCTGGGCTGCTGAGACGGTGGATTGTGCAGTCAGATGGAACAGAGTAAATAGGCATTTTAACATCATAGATTTAGCCGGTGGTAACTTGTGGACTAGACACTGGCTGGATTGCGCTTTTAACCAATCAGCGTCAAGGATTTGAGCCACCCTTGTATAAAAGTATGTATATACTGTGTGTGTGTGGGTGTTTTCTACTTATGTGTATATACTGTGTGTGTGTGTTCTATTTGTTTGTGTGTATATATTGTGTGTATATACTGTGTGTATACTATTTGTGTGTGTGTGTGTGTGTGTATATACTGTGTGTATACTATTTGTGTGTGTGTATACTGTGTGTGTGTGTCTCCAGCCTGGGATTACGGTGGGTTCCCAGACAGATAGGAGATGAGAGCAGCGATAGCACAGATGTACGTGATGATCCCAAACACCATGGAGAGGACAGAGAGCCACAGGGCTTGGCGGGACGCTGTACTCGCTCCCTGGATGTCCCCCTGAGCCGATGCCTTGTTGGTCTGAAAGCACAGAGAGAAGAGAGGGACAGAGAACAGAGAGATGGTCAGAATAGAAAATAGAAAAACATGTACAGTATCCCTGTCTGTCTGTCCTTTCACTGTCCGCTTTCTCTGTCCTCTTGCTCTCTCTCCTTCTCTCTCCTTCTGTCTGTCTGTCTGTCTGTCTGTCTGTCTGTCTGTCTCTCTCCTCTCTGTCTGTCTGTCTCTCTCCTGTCTGTCTGTCTGTCTGTCTGTCTGTCTCTCTCTCTCTCTCTCCCTCTGTCTGTCTGTCTGTCTCAATTCAATTCAAGGGCTTTATTGGCATGGGAAACGTGTGTTAACATTGCAAAAGCAAGTGAGGTAGATAATATATAAAGTGAATATATAAAGTGAAAAACAACAAAAATTAACAGTAAACATTACACATACAGAGGTTTCAAAACAGTAAAGACATTACAAATGTCATATTATATATATATATATATATATACAGTGTTTTAACAATATACAAATGGTTAAAGGACACAAGATAAAATAAATAAGCATAAATATGGGTTGTATTTACAATGGTGTTTGTTCTTCACTGGTTGCCCTTTTCTCGTGGCAACAGGTCACAAATCTTGCTGCTGTGATGTCACACTGTGGAATTTCACCCAGTAGATATGGGAGATTATCAAAATTGGATTTGTTTTCAAATTCTTTGTGGATCTGTGTAATCTGAGGGAAATATGTCTCTCTAATATGGTCATACATTGGACAGGAGGTTAGGAAGTGCATCTCAGTTTCCACCTCATTTTATGGGCAGTGAGCACATAGCCTGTCTTCTCTTGGGAGCCATGTCTGCCTACGGCGGCCTTTCTCAATAGCAAGGCTATGCTCACTGAGGCTGAACATAGGCAAAGTCCTCTGTCCTCTTTCCCTGCCTCCAGTCTTTCAATTTTCAATCATACTGTTATACAATTACAAAATGTAAAAATGTATAATATTTGGTCATTTATTTTGTCATATCCTGTAATGAACCAACATAAGCTGACACTGATAACAGGATGGAGGATGACTGTTCTGACACTCCCACTGCCTATCGCTCATTCATCACATTCTGTTTCTTCTCTTCCCCTTCCCCTCCTCCATCCAGAGCCCCCCCCCTCCTCCTCCTCCCCCATCCCTCCATCCAGAGCCTCCCCCTCCTCCTCCATCCAGAGCCCCCCGTCCTCCTCCTCCCCCATCCCTCCATCCAGAGCCCCGCCTCCTCCTCCTCCCTCATCCCTCCATCCAGAGCCCCCCTCCTTCTCCTCCCTCATCCCCCATCCAGAGCCCCCCTGCTCCTCCTCCCTTATCCTCCATCCAGAGCCCCCCCTCCTCCTCCCCCATCCAGAGCCCCCCCTCCTCCTCCTCCTCCCCCATCCAGAGCCCCTCCTCCCCCATCCAGAGCCCCCCCGTCCTCCTCCCTCCTCCTCCCTCCTCCCCCATCCAGAGCCCCCCCCTCCTCCTCCCTCCTCCCCCATCCAGAGCCTCCTCCCTCCTCCCCCTCCTCCCCCATCCAGAGCCCCCCCCCCCCTCCTCCTCCTCCTCCCCCATCCAGAGCCCATCCCCAGTGTCCTCCATTCCAGGTATGCTCTCAACACTATTGGAAATCCATGTGCTGCTTGTTATGAGTGTAATGAAAGCCTAATGAAGGCCATTGATCGGTGCACTGCCTGAGCCTCGCTGCTGGTTAGCTCTAACACACACACACACACACACACACACACACACACACACACGCTAATGGTGAATAACACTTCAAAGTTAAAGGCCCAAGCCAAGGTGGGGTGTAGCACCCTGCTAATTGGTTAGTTAACGCTGCCTGAACTCAGGGTGACTGGATGGTAATGTCCTCTACTCTGAACATTGTCTCTGGGTGACTGGATGGTAATGTCCTCTACTCTGAACATTGTCTCTGGGTGACTGGATGGTAATGTCCTCTACTCTGAACATTGTCTCTGGGTGACTGGATGGTAATGTCCTCTACTCTGTCTGAACATTGTCTCTGGGTGACTGGATGGTAATGTCCTCTACTCTGAACATTGTCTCTGGGTGACTGGATGGTAATGTCCTCTACTCTGAACATTGTCTCTGGGTGACTGGATGGTCATGTCCTCTACTCTGAACATTGTCTCTGGGTGACTGGATGGTAATGTCCTCTACTCTGAACATTGTCTCTGGGTGACTGGATGGTAATGTCCTCTACTCTGAACATTGTCTCAGGGTGACTGGATGGTAATGTCCTCTACTCTGAACATGGTCTCTGGGTGACTGGATGGTAATGTCCTCTACTCTGAACATTGTCTCTGGGTGACTGGATGGTAATGTCCTCTACTCTGAACACTGTCTCTGGGTGACTGGATGGTAATGTCCTCTACTCTGAACATTGTCTCTGGATGGTAATGTCCTCTACTCTGAACATTGTCTCTGGGTGACTGGATGGTAATGTCCTCTACTCTGAACATTGTCACTGGGTGACTGGATGGTAATGTCCTCTACTCTGAACATTGTCTCTGGGTGACTGGATGGTAATGTCCTCTACTCTGAACATTGTCTCAGGGCGACTGGATGGTAATGTCCTCTACTCTGAACACTGTCTCTGGGTGACTGGATGGTAATGTCCTCTACTCTGAACATTGTCTCTGGGTGACTGGATGGTAATGTCCTCTACGCTGAACATTGTCTCTGGATGGTAATGTCCTCTACTCTGAACATTGTCTCTGGGTGACTGGATGGTAATGTCCTCTACTCTGAACACTGTCTCTGGGCGACTGGATGGTAATGTCCTCTACTCTGAACATTGTCTCTG